>NW_010163389.1:0-41446 GCF_000695765.1 Mesitornis unicolor | reverse complement strand
ATAATACATACATATATTTTATGTATATAATATATATATATGTCTGTATATATTAGATATTTATTTTCTCCCAGAGTATGGTTCTCCTCCTGCCTTTCCATCCACCGTGTCACTGTGTCCTATATTCACATACTTAAGGTTCTTCCGTACATCTCCCTCAGCCCGTTACTTTAATGGCTGTGGGACAAAATAACAGCTTTGCTATCCATCAAGCTCGGCCACTATCTGGTGACACTGATCATGGTTAGCAGAGCAGTTAGCATTAAATGATTGGCAATGGAATGACAAAAGAGTGAGTAGAGAAGATGGATGACCCCGTGTTCCTGCGCTTAAATGTGAGTTGGAAGAGCTGGGTAAATATTATCTGATTGCTGTAATGTCAGCTAGGCTGCCTGCAATGGCAAATGTTCTCTCTGTAAGAGCAGCCGAGGACTTGAGTAGCTGAACTGAAAAGGACAGAAATTTCACTGCTGGATTTAAGAACTGCGATGATAACCATGTGCTGGGTAGGCCTTAGGAGGTGAGACTGCCTGACGTGAAAGGAGCTGAGCTGCGAAACCTCGTGAGGTCACGTGAACCTTTGAGGTTCTCTGAAATTGCTGATGACTCCCAGTCATTCCTGAAGCACACGGGTGGAAAGAAGGGGCAAAAGCCCCACTGAATCTTTAAATTTGATGATCTTAAAGATCTTTTCCAACCTAAACCATTCTATGAATCCAAACGAAGCAATAAGAGTATATGCACTCTTGGTATTTTTCTTGAACAAACCATTTAGTTGCTGGAGGAATGTACAATCTCAGGATTAAACTGTCTGGTACAATATTGAAACATAATTTTTGGCAAAAGGAACAAAATTAATCCTTGAGTCCTGAAACAAAGCAAGCAAACAAATCAGCCACCAATGATAACAAAGCCTCAGCATCCTCCTCCAGGGAAATAAAAGAGAAAGCATAGAAATAGTCAGTTCAGTCCAGATATTTTATAGCTCCTTCCATTCTGCTTTGGGGTTTTATCATTCTTTGAGATAACTGTCCAGTTATAGTTCTTTGTCCTGCTTTTTTGTTTTTGTTTTTGTTTTGTTTTTTTTTGAGTATAAGTTTGATTTCCCATTATCCAGTCACCTGAATTACCTACATCTTACCTAACTGTATCCTTCCTTCATGAAGTTATCTATATTTTTAAAAGAAGACTTAAAACTTTACTTCTATTCAAAGTGTTGATAAACAGAGCAGATTTCTTTTTATTCCCACGACGTTCCTGGTATCTTCAAATATTGCTACCATTTACTATGTGTTTTTCCTTCCTTGCTTGGGCAGATGTCGTTCTGTTCGTTTGAAAAATTCAAAGGAAATGGTTTTGTTATGTTTTACATGGTGATAAAACTACAGAATTGAACCCATGACATCATTGGTTACCCTTGGATATATGAAATTTATTCACAATTAATTATCTTCCACTCGTTGCTAGAAGTGTTAGTATGTGAAAATTCACAGTGATGCAACATCTGCTTAACAGGGGACTTATCAAAGGTATTGTAATAAGCTATGTAATGAATTTTTTTGTCTTTCAAAAGAGAAAATACTGTGTATGGCATTTATTGAAACCATTTGTCTCAAGTTGGGATTTGCATCCTACTTTAAGAAGTAATTTTGCCCTGCAAACATTACAATTAAATTTGGAAGCTTTACAACTAGCAAAGTTAAAAGTGTAACTTGGAAACATCTAAGTTAAAACAGCTCGCGCAGAAAGCAGATGAAAAAGATTCATTTGAAGTCCCGCTTAGAGGCACAGTGAATGGCACACTGCATCAAATCGGTGTTGAAACGGGCTCAGGGTGACTTGTGCTCAGTCCCAATCCTTCTGCTCATTTCTTCTGCTTCTCGGGAGTTTGGCTTTTAGACCTTGTTTGAGATCTGATCCTGGGAGCAGCTGAAAGCCTGAGCTTCCTGAAGAAGCAGCAGGCATGGATGTGTACAAAACAACCTGTGTTGTGCAAGTTATGTCTCTTAGACTTTCTTTTGCCTGTGGAAGTTTGTGTTGCTTATCAAGGTACATACGTGGACTAGGAAGTGCATAGTGTATAGGGTGTCCTGTGGAGGTTCCTGCAAAGTTCCTCACTATTCCTTAGTGTTGTGGTTTAGGGCTGGGCTGGCCACTAAATCCTGGACAGATGCTCTCTATTAAAGCCTCTCCCCTCCCCAGAAGGGAAGAGAAAAGGGAATAAGGGAGAGAGACTTTATGGGTTGGAAACCAAAACTAACAGGTTTAATAAAACAATAATACTAATACTACAAGATAATAACGTAAATAGGAACATAATGAAATATATACAAATATGTACAAATATATACAAATATGTACAAATATATACAAAACCGATATAAAATCCTCCCTCTGCCCTCCCCCCAATGACGAATACATCACCAGAGGCTCTGCAGAGCAGGGCACTGGAAAAGTCCTAGACCAGACCCAGCAGCAGTGGGAGCTGATGCAGGAGCACAGGGATCAGGATCAGAGGACAGACGAACCAGCAGGGTTCTGCTCAGACTTAGGCCACTGCAGGATCGAGACGGATGGAAGGGTCCAAGATGGAAGTGTCAAGACCCTCGTGATCCTTCAGCTTTACACTGAGTATGACATATGTGGGATGGAATACCTAGCTAGTCAGTTTTGGGTCTGCTCCTCCCCATAGGTGCAGACACAGCACCCATGGTGAGACAGTGGCCTTGAGCTTATCATTGTAGCAGCACATACTGGAAGAACATGCTGCTAGTCTCTCTTAAAAGAGACTGAGCTGAGAAGTAAAATCACTAAGTAGAAAATTAGTTCTCTTTAACTCAAACCAGGACACTTATGAAGACTAATTTTTTGTTATGTAAATACATTTTTTAAGTCTTGTGTTGCAATAATTTTTCTCTTGATGAGGAGGCTCGCACCAGAGCAAATGAAATAATATGATGAAGACATTATGATAATACAGACCAAGGTGGAGAATCAGAGGTTTTCACTTTTCATATAAATATAATGTTTCTTCAAAGGTATTTTCGTCTTTGACATGGGAAAGAGAGAAGACTTGTTTCAGTGGAAACCTTTGAGGGCTTTCCCTAAATGAGAGCAGTCTTGCTCACGTTCGCTCTGGCACTGTCTCTCGCTGTCAGCAGCTGAAAGGGCACCTCGGTGCCTCTGCTCTGGGGCTTGTCATTCTTCTGACATAGGGGATAAGTGATGGTCACTTTGACCCCTCCATCCTGACATTAACATTCAGTTTAAGTCTGGCAGCTTAGACAGAAGGACAACTTCACTCTGGGGAACTTGGTTGCTTGTTTCCTCCAGTTTTCAAGGAGGTAAAGGATAATTGGGAAGAAGTGCTTCGTAGAGTGCTTGTTGGGACTTCAATTCCCTTTCTAGATGGGGGTACTTGGAGAAGGGATTGCCAAATGATAAGATTACGGGTAATGTTTTCCTGTTAGTATCTCTTTAATGCTTTAAAGAAGGCATCTGGCTATTCTGAAGTATTTTTGTGCCATTAGAGAACATCACTGTCATGCCATTTTGTAGTTCGCTGAGACACATGTGACTGTGTGACCCTTTGCCAATTTAGGTAAAAATTGTCTCAGGAATATTTGGGTCTTTCTCATTATCTGAATATTTCTTAGATTTCTCTGTCCATAAAGTGTGCCAAATTAAGGATGAATAAAAACCTTCTCTGGTTCAAATCCCCAGGAAGGGACTCAGGGTCAACCCCTTTAATGGCAATACTTTTTTGTCAAAGGAAGAGCAAAAATCAGAGGAGCAAGGCTGTCCCTGGACTTAACATATGCCCATCTCCAAAATACTTTGAGTCGTATGAACCAGTGCATGTTTCTAGTCGTCTTGTTAATACTGGTCTCTAACAGCATTTGCTCAGCCTCATCCAGAAGTTATAGTAGTGCTGACCATGTCTGAAAAATATGAAGGATTATTGATGTAAATAAGGAATTTGAGCATGAATATTTATGGACTAAGTTATGGCCTGAGAAGTAGGAGGATGTCAATCAAAAGACTGACCAGACTCTAAAGATGTGGATGACCTTGTTGGGGGCATGTGCTTTGCCGATGGAGAAAGCAATTAGTTGATTAGTAAATGATAACTGATATGCCAAGGACTGAATAAATACACATAAAACTTATAAAATTCCTAAACAGGAATGTGTGTGTGTATGTGTGTATATATATATGTATACACACACACATAAATATATAAATATAATTATAATATGTATAATATATAATATATATATATAAGGTCCTCACAGCTGATTAAGCCCCTTGGCTCCACAAAAGTACGAATCAGAGTCTGGTAGAGCTTGATAGAGATTTTTGGATCCTGTGAATAAAACGTTGCTCTCTGCCTTTGACCACAGCATTGTGTTTAACTGGGTAGGACAGAAATAAAAGAGAACATTTTTTAATACTCTGAATGTAGAACTCTGTTTACTGTTTTGCAAGATGCTTTCCACGGATTTTGTAGTTCAGCGTGGCCAAAAGGCAAATGTTACACTGTATGCTGGGTTCTAAAAATGTAGATCTAACTCCAAAGGTATAAATGGTTGGAAAAAGATTATAAGGAGTCGGAAAAGTCGTAAGTAGAAAGTGCTGTGCATGCTCTTTCTTTCCATCTCCCTTTCAGTTACAGTAATTTAGGTTTTAGCATATGATGAATTCTTTCATAAATTGCTTCTGGAATACTTTTCAACTTTTGACTAAATTTTGCAGAAATTAATCTGCAAACCCTTCCATGTTGCAGTGAGAGATCAAAGAAAATCCCAAATGGAAAACATGCTTTTGAGAGGGGAAAAAAAGAGTTTGGAGTTCTTAAGCTCTTGTAATGAAGATAACTTAATTAAAATCAAAGAAAAACTAATTAAGAACTTAAAAGTACAAGTTTTTAGTTGCATAATATCCCTGAAACATGACAGAATGGGTTTATTGTCACCGATGGAAGTTCCTGGCCATGTGGGCAGGTGATGCAGTGGATCCAGATGAAAATGTACAGCTGAATTGTGGTTTTTCTGACCACTCTTACTGGTCTTTCCAAGCTTTCTTAGTCTTCCCACCCTTTTGCTTCTGAATAAAATTGCTATTTTGGCAGGCAATTCTGCCTGTTTCCTGCAAGTTTTGTCTGGATACAGAGTCAGGAAGCAGTTGAGCACTTGTATGTGTTTATCTGGGTTTTTTTAATTGTTTTCAGGTTTCTTTCCTTGACCTCAACATTCTGAATTTGAAAAGGAAAGCATCTTTACACATACATCCCTCTGTTCTATGTGCATTTTCTCTTGCCCTTTTTGTTTCTTTCAACAAGAGAGAGGACTGAAAATGCCAGAGTTTCACTTGAACCACAGAAAAAAATGTTAAATTTTTAAATGAGTGCATAAATTCAATACACGGAATTCATAAAACATCCTCACTTCAGGTTAATGTTAAGCTACTTTTATAAAAGCTTTTAAAATTATGTGATGATGATCTTTTATTCTTAAACATTCATTCATATAGTGCTGTAGCTTATCATTCGAAAGCTACCGTTGGAATGTGGTTTTTATGGATATTTAGTGAAAGCGTAGTTTAATGAGCATAGTCCCTGCTGTAGTGGATCAAGACTTTATTAGACTGAGTTTTGCTCACTTTGAAGAGTGTTGCCATATGGGAGACTTGTTTTTTCGGGCTCTCAGGTGCTCTCAGCAGATGGAGATTGAAGTGCTCTGAAGACGGCACACGAAGCAGCTGCTGTCTAAGGGGGTGGTGGGGTCACCTACATCGGAGTGGAAACCTGGCAGATCCATAGCGTGACCAAGCAATGAAGATCTGAAAGTTGGGACAGTGCTGTCACCTGCAGGGAAGGACAATTCTAGAAATCAACAACCTCTCTGTGTGCCTGGTTCCTTGATGAAGGCAAATATTAATGAGATTCACAACGAATTGTTTACATTCTTGTGACAGAAGTGAAGCAGCACTCAATTACATAAATGTTATCTCTTGTACAGTTCTTCTCACGAGCCCTGTTGACCTGCTTCTCACAATTCCTTTCCCACAAATAAGAAGGATCCAGCTACCTTTAACCTCTACCCATCAATGTGATCACTGACTGTCACGTTTAGCCCTCCTCATCTGGGAGCTGAATGGATGTTTACGGAGACAACTGCCTTATTAAACTGGGAGTATTCCTGTAGTAGACAGACACGGGCTGCTATCTCGTGTGCTGTTTGCCTTTTTATTCCTTGCTTATCAACAGTATAATGGATTTTTTCTTTCAAGTTCAGTATAATTGCATAAATTACAGTTGTTTTTAGTTTTCTACTAGAGATGTTGAGCTTTATCCTCTTATAAATATGCCCATCTTTTGGAAATAAAAAGCTTTTTTTGGATCTAGAAGCACTGACTTTAAAACAAAGGCATCGGCTTGTTTTTTTTATGAAACTTTCGTTCTAAGATGCTTTGCCAGGTGTTTGCATCGCAGGACAGGATTGGTGTCCTTAGGGATGCAAAGCTTTCATTTACCCATAGAGAGATGATTTCTAACCATCTGCTCTGTAGCTCAAAGAGTTGGTACGTTGAAAATGTGAATTTTCTCGTCCGCTGGGAGCCTGCCTGTGCAGCGCACACATTGCAGAAGGAAACAGTGTGCGAAGAGGTGTTACTGAAAAGAGCTGTTTTCTTCACTTGTAAGGCAATCTTAGATGACCATTTTTAGGAAGTATGTTTTTAAAAAGAAGCCCACTAATTAGTGCATGTTTATGATTAAGTGATCCAATTCATTTTGTAAATATAGCAGCTGAAAGTCAGAGATAGTTCTATAGATAATGCAAAATAAAACAGTTTGAAAAAGCAGTTTCAGAGCCAATAAGCACCTGAGCTAATATTAAGCAGCTTTATTCTAAACAAGATCTATTTTTTGAAGTGTTTTGTAAGTGGTTTTTTTTCGCCACTCTGCTAGGTTTTCTTGAGATGGAGAATATGAAAAGCTTAGAGCTTTATGATTTCTGTACTGTTGCATAAAATACAAACCAAAAATTGAATTAGATGAAAATGGCTACATTATTTCAATTTTTTTTTAAGTCAGTTTTTCAGAAACTAGTCTTTTTCTGAAACACGCATGCTCAAAGCTGAACTATGTATGGCCAGGTCCAAAGAGTGGTGGTCAATAGAGTTAAATCCCACTCCAGGCCAGTTAGAAGTGGTGATCCCCAGGGCTCAGTGTTGGGGCCAGTCCTGTTTAACATCTTTATCAATGATCTGGATGAGGGGATTGAGTGCTCCCTCACCAAGTCTGCAGATGACACTAAGTTGGGAGGGAGTGTTGATCTGCCTGAGGGTAGGAAGGCTCTGCAGAGGGACCTGATTAGGCTGAATCCATGGGCTGAGGCCAATTGCATGAGCTTCAACAAGGCCAAGTGCCGGGTTCTGCACTTCAGTCGCAATAACCCCATGCAGCGCTACAGGCTTGGGGATGAGTGGCTGGGAAGTTGGTTTGACAAAGAGGGTTATCTGGGGTACTGGTTGACAGTGACTGAACATGAGCCAGCAATGTGCCCAGGTGTCCAAGAAGACCATGGCATCCTGGCCTGTGTCAGAAATAGTGTGACCAGAAAGGACCAGGGAAGTGATCCTTCCCCTGTACTCAGCACTGCACAGGCTGCACCTCAAATACTGTGTTCAGTTTTGGGCCTCTCTCTACAAGAAGGATGTTGAGGCACGGGAGCACATCCAGACAAGGGCGGTGGAGCTGGTGAGGGGTTTGGAGCACAAGTCTTATGAGGAGTGACTGAGGGAACTGGTGGTGTTTAGTCTGGAAAAAGGGAGACCTTATCGCCCTTTCCAACTACCTGAAAGGAGGTTGTAGTTAGGTGAAGGTTGGTATCTTCTCCCAGGTAACAAGCGATAGAATGAGAGAAAATGGCTTTAAGTTGTATCAGGGGAGGTTTAGATTGGATACTAGGAAAAATTTCTTCACTGAAAGGGTTATCATGCTTTGGAACAGGCTGTCCAGGGAAGTGGTGGAGTTACCATCCCTGGAGGTATTTAAAAGATGGATACATGAGCTGCTTGGAGACATGGTTTAGGAGTGGACAGGTTATGGTTGTGCTCAATGATCTTAAAGGTCTCTTCCAACCAAATCATTCTGATGTTACGATTCAGACGTGTTTATGTCCAGTTAGTTAGGCTGTTTTCATAATCTTTGCCCAAAATAAGAGCAACTGTAGGATTTATTTGTGTAGACATATGTGACCATCTGCAGCCTTAGCAGAACCTGGTGCACTAACAGGTAAGGAGTAATCACTGCCAGCCGTGCTTAGTGACTGCTGTGGCCATGTTCCTCCTCCTCCTCTTCCAAAAACAAGGTTGATATCTTATTTCCCATCGGCAACCTACCAGTTTTTTGTGTTAGAGTCTCATTATCCTGGAGCATGGTGATATGTTAGTTCCCGGTTCCATATATAGCTCCTTGTTTGAATGCCATTTACCCAGGAATTTGTGGTGTTACTGAGAGATTTCCATCGGATTCCTGTTCATTACGGCAGCCAGTAGCGCTGTTGGGTTGCATTTTGACTGGCAGTTGACATTGAGTGGTGAAAAGGTATTTTATTACAGATAAAATTATAAAACATAAGGGAATGTTGCAGCATAGAAAGGTCTTTAAATTAATGGTAGTGTGATTTACTGCTTGTGTTTCTGTCTGCTTTACATTGTACATTTCCCAGAGAGTGGTTAAGGACCGTGTAGGATGGGGATCCATCCCTTTTGTACCAGCTGCCTTCCTTACTGCTGGGTTTTCTTTGGTGACAGCCACAGGATTTGTGGACAGGGTTTGATGTAGACACTGGACCAAAAAAAAAAGACAAAAAGAGCAGTTCTGGACATTTCAACTGATTTCATTGGCTTGTTTACAAACTAGACTGAAATTCTTCATCTGCTTCAAATGTGGCTTTCTTAACACTGGGCTCTGCTTGCTGCAGTATATAATTACACTTGGACTATTACAATTTGGCATAAATGATAGCATTGATTTCTTCTTTTACCCGATTATTGTCAGTTAGGGCTTGGGGAGAAAAAACAAGATATTTTTCTATGGGCATTTTGCATGTGGATAATGAGTAGGTTCATGAAGAGCAAGTAAGTTGTGAAAACACTTATGTCGTCAAGTTTACACAACTATATTTCTGTATTTATTAATTTTTTTTTACGTAGCTGCCATTTTAGAAATCTATAAAGAATAACATTTTGAATAACCATAATTTGACATGTTAGTCTTATGAATCTTGATTCACGCAAGTTAGCCATTTCAACCATAGTTTTCTTTGAGAAATAGTTATATACAAAAAGAAGATAAAGAGAATGAATAGTGTGAGCATTTAAGTATTTCTGCTATGGTTCTGATACTTTTAAAGAAGACTATCAAGTTAAGCAGACATGGTAGTAACTGGTTTTGTGCTAGATTTCATATTCTGAGGTTTGTTTTGACCAGTCGTGTAATATGTGGAAATCGACAGTTCACACCGTGCTACAGGGTTTCCATAAGGGAGTAGAAATTTATTGTGGATTGTAAGAATGTTATAAAAGCAAATATTAAAAAAACCAACTTCATAGAGTTCTTGCTCCTATAACTGTGTATCTTTGAAATCCTGAAACTTGCCAAGCTCCCTTCCTCTTTCTGACTTTCAAGATGGCTTTTCAAGAGGCACTACCGAAGCAGGACCTTTAATCATCTCCCTGACAGATTTAAGCAAAACCACTTCCCTGTGCATGTAAACTTACACTTCTGATTACAGAGTCACTCACTTTTTTTCCAAGAAGATAAATAACCTAAACGACTGAGTGCTGTTTGCTCTTGAAGCAAAGGCGAGGAATTAAAATGTAACAAAAATGCTTTGATTCGTACAGCCTTATAGAAGCCACATTGTAGCCAGTTTAAGCAACTTGAAAGATACCTACCTTGTAGTTGCAGCTTTGACTCATTTGAAACTCTAGCCATCACTAGAGACTGACCTTGAAAATGAGGTGCGCTCATATGAAATAAGTTGACTTTAACTGTTTCCAGTGTTATATCCTAGTGTAATAATACATAAATGTCCCCAAATCTGTGCCATAAGAGTTTTCCTTTGAAGCTCAGTCAGCTTTACAAGAATTTTAGAAACACATATTGCAGTATTTAAGCAACACAATATGTATGAGGTATCTGCAAAATAGCTGCTGTGATCAGATGGCCAGCAGAGTTGTTCTGAGGAGCAGTAGGGTTTTGTGGTTATCATGCTAATTGCTGGTTAATATGTCAGGCTACGAAACGAACATCGTTAATGCTTCTTGAGAAGTCGAAGTGCTTAATCACAAGTTGTAGCAATGAAGGTCTTCTAAGTGAGCAGCTCTGTCTATTCAAGCAGTGTAGGGGCTTTGAATTACAGCACACTGATAGTGATAAGAGAAAAATCACTGTATTTGTTGGCTTTAGGTATGAATTAGGCAGATCTGCAAGTGGAGTTTGGCTTATTTTTCTCCTTAGTTATACCTGGGTTTATATCTTTCTGAGAGTATTGATTCCAGTGAAGTTACTTCTCACTTATATCAGTGTAAAAATAATCAAGAAACCTTTTTCCCAGCAATTGTCTATGTAGCCTTGAGGAAGGCACTACTGTAATTTATATATTGATAAAATGAATATAATATATTGTGCAGAGGCTTTGTGAGCTTTAATTAATGTTAGAATGGTTTTACATTAATTAATGATGGAATAGTCTTGAGTTAATTAACTCTAGCTCTCAAGGACATCAGACTTTGGTGGTTGAATCCAGCAAATACTTTGGGTGTGCCAGGCTTCTAAAATTACCCTCTTTTTAAGGCCATTGTTTTCAAGGTTCTTCAGTGTTTACTTTAAATAACTAAATCCTTCGCTTGTGACTTTGTTACATGAAATATGAAGTCATTTTTATATAAACCTGTGGTAGGATTTGGTCATTATGATATGTACCTAAACAGAGAGTTAAATATATACGTGTTTATTTAGGAAGACCTTTGCTTACAAAAAAGGCATCCTTGAAATCTTGATTACTTGAAACAACAATTTGAAAATATTTTCTAGGGCTTGAGAGGAAAATGAGGTACCTTCCTACTGATAATATGAAGTTAGATCTTGCTGATTTCTGTCTGGTGAACAAATTTACTTCCTGGTGAAATATTTAGAGAAAAATCGAATGTCTTATGAAGGAGAATTTTGGAGGTAGTTTATGCTGATGCTGTTCGTGTCGGGTTGGAATGGTTATGGGATGCTCCCACTGAAGCACTGCAGCTGGATGTTAGGGCTCTACAGCCTAAGTAGAGGTACCATTAAATCATTACTTCACACTGTTTCTACTGTTTGTTTTAATGTCTGGTTTCAGAATCACTTTATTTTCACTTTCCATTTTCATTGCACCACTTTTCTTTTTCCCCTTCATTTTTAATCACTGCATTCTAACCCATTCTCATTTTCAGCAGAGCAGCAGTTGTGTGACGTAGGAGAGGTTCTGTGTGCTGATGGCGTGAGTTGTGTCTCCCAACACTGGCTGTGCGATGGAGAGCCTGACTGTCCTGATGATTCAGATGAGTCTTTAGACACGTGTAAGTAAAGAAGGACCCACTTACTTGAACTTAATTTAACGGTAACATTTATCGTTGCACTAACTATACAATTGAAAGGATGGATTAATTTTTTTTCTTATAAATCCTGAATAGATCTTCAGATCAAAGGGAACAGGTTACATTCTCTGTGTAGGTGAGAGACAAAGGAAACGGAAGGTGTTTTATTCCTGTGCCACTTTGTAATGAACGCTGTCGCCGGAGCATATGTTCCCTACGCTCTCGCTGAGCTGTAGATGAGCTGCAGAGGGCAGAGGCAAAGTCAGCCGCAGGAAAAAATGTGTTCCTCTAAACCAGGGGGAGGTGGGGTGGGAGTGAAGAGTGCAAAAATGTTTTCAATAACAGTATGAAAAGCGTGCAAACATCAAAGGGAGGAATGAAAGAAGATGTAAAAACTATGAGGGGGAAAAGAGGCAAAGAAATCAAAATGAGGGAAAGCTTTAATAAAACATGTTTAATTATAATAAAAGACCTTGTTTTTTTAAAAAACTTCTGAAGACAGGAGTAGCAACCTTACTGACTTTCTTTTTCTTATCAGCCTTCTAGAGTACTGATGAGGTGATATTAAATCTTAATGTTCCCTTGTTTCCTGAGTTCTGAGGAAAATGAGGGAATTTCCTGGTTTTTATCCCCAGGACAATCACTTAATGTAAGAGAAGATCCATGTATTTTGTATCAAAGCAGTACTGACAATCAGGAAGGCTAGAAATGCGGCTTACTGCTAAAAGAAAAGAAAATATCCAACATCAGAGAGTATTTAGGAGCCCAATTTTTAAAATGAGGGACAGAAAGTTGAGATGTCTGGAAATCGTTTCTGTCTGGGCAAATATTGCTCCAATGATTGCAACCTTCCTGCTCCAGCATTTGCTCTGTGGAAGAGAGAGGAAAATTGCCTTCAGGGCTGTGGTGAGGGTGCTCTGATTTAACTGCCTTTCAAACACTTTGGGATTCTCAAACACAAAATGCTGTGGTTGGAAATGGTAGGTACATTAAAGGTTTTATTATTGCACTCATGATTGATTAGAGTCTTCTCTAAAACAAGATTTTCAAGCATAGTATCTGCAGTTAAAAGTTTTTCTACTAACTGAATATTGTGATAAGAGCACAATTTGCCTTGTGATACTTAGCACATGGTTCTAGATCCTGCAGCTTGCTGGATGCAGAGATGTTTTCCTCCCAAGAACTTTGCATGTTTATTATGCTGGACTGTATGATCTGTGTTCAGTAATGCCATTCAAAATGATGGCATATTAGAAACATAACCTTTGAGGTTTATTGATGGCTTGAAGACAGGGAGATGGGGTGGGAGACAGCTGTGTCCTCTTGGAAACACCTTCTCCTTTACAAATGCTGACAGTTTCTGTAGGATGTGACAGCGCTGGGATGCTGGGTGTAACTTCCTTTCATATTTGCTAACAGTTATGTTTTGGTCTTGATGATTCTGTATTTATTTAGTCAGCATCATTTAGTATCAACTGTCTTATTTCTTGAAATATGTGCATGTACCTTAGCTTCCTCAGGTAAGTTGTTTCTCATCGATGTGAATATAATGTTTCTGAATTTTCCTGCTGATGCTTTGCATCATGACATATGCTAGGAGTTATAAACTACCTGAGAAGTATTCTTATGAAATATTTGAGGACTCTGTGGTGTTTATGCAAGTGACACAGCACCTTCCAGTTTAACGCATCGAGTCATGTGTCTGTCTGTTTATAGATGAATGCAGCCTCTATTTGTCAGCTCTTTGCTGACTTACAGACGATGAATTATTTGGTGTAGCCTGACAGATATTGCTGGCTGTTTCTATGGCTATAAACAAATGGAGTTTGATTGATTTTCTGTGGATTTGTGCCTAGCAATAGGGTTTTCTGGGTTCTAATAATGCACGAGCATTGATCAAAGCTCTTCCTGCGAGTGGAAGTTTTTAACTCCTCTCCTGTTGGGATTTCAAGGTGTCTAAATGGAGAGAAATTCTCATGCTGCAGCTTTTCCCGTGGTGGGAATATGAAAAGTGTTATTAGACTCATCACTCAACCATCTATTTGCAGAGAACTTCTAGGAACTAAATATCTCTGCGGCCTCTCTCCTGGTGGCATTTTAGCCAGGTTTTGCTATAGGACCTGTAAGCTATATTATGTTTTCTCCTGAGTCAACAGCCAGCTTCCACACCAGTCCATTCCCCTTCTTCCCGTCTTCTGCTAAATGGACTCACAAATGGCTTTGTAAAACCAGAATGGAATTATTGCAGCACCTATATTTGTGTTCTCTTCTGTTTCTTAGCAGCTGTAATTCTTTCTGCTCTCAGTGGAGCTGATGTTTTTCATAGATCCAAAGAACGTGGCTCAGTAATTTGTAATGAATAATTTAGTAAACAAAATTTGTCGCATTTCTACGAGTTGTTTGCGAGAAAATTGATTTTTTTTTTTAAATATATGCATTAATAAAGCTCTTTGGCAAAGCAATTTCTAGCTTTTTTTTTGGGTGGTAAGTCTCTAGGTTGTTCACGATGTTTTTGCAAATAGTCAGGATTCAAAAATCAATTTACTTAACCTAATCGGATGATGCTAGGTTCTTCAGTAGGCTAAATCAGCAAGCTCACTTGAAATCAATAGGACTCTATCAGATGCCCCAGAATTTGGCCAGACATCTTTGACTTTTGCGGATAGCCGTTGGTCTGGAGGTTGATGCAAATGTTTAGAGGACTTCCTTACTGTAAAAAGGAAAAAAATAAAAAGGCTGCCTGTAGACCCGTCTGCTAAACTATTTTGGTAGGACAATTACAAAAAAATGAATATACTGCTGAAAAGCATAGAGTTTTTAAAAAAACAACCCAAAATAGCGACAACCTTCTGTAACAGCTGTTCACTGCTGCCTGCTTTAGGCTCTCAGTGGTTGGAAACATCTGTTTAATAATGTTTTTCTTGAGGCTTTTTTCTGTTTTGGTTTGGTGGGGTTTTTTTCTGATTTTACCTTTCTTGCCACTAGTATTGGTTTTAAGCTGTAAGCATTTACCTATCTCAGCAACTTGTATAGGGGCTTAGGTAGGGAAGGCCACTAATTGTATCTCAAAGATACAGTTTGCAACATCATAATCTTAGGATACCAGTGTGTGTTGTGTTCCACCTCTGAATAATATATTCATCTCTAAATAAGTCATACAGTTATCTAAGGAATATCAGTGGCTTATGAAAACTAAACGTTTGATTTGATGCACTGCTACCTTGTTTTTTCCTCAACCTCTTGCTAACAGGGTTGGGATCTAAAAGGTATATTGGCAAATGACTCCATCCGTTTAGTACTTAAGGATTTTATTGTTTGTTTTTGCAGCTTCAGGATTTGTCTGGCTTGCATGCTGTTTTCTAGTATCAGTTCACAAGCTCCTCTCTGTCAGAACGCAGTGTGCTAAGGCAAGGTGAAACAAAGGAGCAGAAAAAGAAATTGCTTATTTCCTACAGCTTCTTTCTGGAGCTGAACACGTTGATTGTGTTTGGGGTATGTAATGCTCGGTGCAGCAGCAGGTCCAGCAAGGGCTGGTTTATTGTCTCTTAGCCATGAAGTGGAGGAAGATGTGATAACACTGCCTGATACTTGCCCTGTGAAGAGAGACTTGAGGTCTGGCACAAGTATACCCTGAGCTCTTTTCATATCAGTCTGTGGCATGTTGCAGGCAGCAGCACTTTGCTTCAGCACAGCTGCCCATTAGAACCATCTGTGACCCTAAATACTGCTTGAATAACATGAATATCTTACAAAAGGATGAAAAAGATTACAGTACAATATGAGATCTACTACTACCTAGACGTGAAAGTACTTGAAACTCAGTTATTCTAGCAGCATCATAATTTTAAAGACAATTCTGTACCTCCAGACTGCAGTTGTCTGCTTTATTGTCTGCACTTTTGTTGTTATTGTGGCACTGTTGTTCTCATATTTGAGCTTTCTTAAATAGTATCCGAATAACTGTTTACATATGTGCCACACACACAATTTACTTGTAGCTTTTTCCATTAGCAAATCATCAGATTTGAATGGTCCCTGTCTCTAGAAGTTTGAGTAGATGTAGCATAATCATAAGATCATACGATGTTGAAATTACCTCTGATGATAACCTTTCTCTGGGATTTCGAGGGAATATCGTCTTCTATAATCATGATTAAACTGAAATTGGAGGAGCAAAAGAATGTCAGTAACCAGAAATACCTTGTTTAAAAGCTTGAGTTTCACTTTGTTTGCTAAAATAGCTTCTTTCATTCTCTGGATGCTAATTATGTGAGACTAGATTCACAAGCTTAAAAACTGTTAATTTGGTACCTCAGTTGTAGTTGTTTTACCAGCAAAGAATAAGACAATTGGATGCCATGTTGCCCCTGTGCTATGAAACAATAATTTTGCTATATGCAGGTAATTTTGAACAAGGAATCTGCTCCATCAAATAGCTGCTTACACTTATTCTTCAGTAAGATGCATAACCATGTTGGAGGTCATTTTAATTTAAAATTATTTGCTTGAGGTAATGATTATGTATCTACTTTTTCTCTCTGAATCAGGATCTTTCATATCAGTAGTGTAAAATTTAACTTCTAAAGCTCTTGTAGGAATTGAACCGCAACAAAATGACAAAGGTCAACAAATCTTATGGAACTGCTGCTGGTTTACATACAATTAAGTTAAATGCTTAATGCAGCAATACAATATTGCCACTCTTTTATGTTAGCTGGTGAAAAGAAGTACTTCTGACAGAACAAGATGAATGTTTTGAAGCAGGGTTATCTTTCCTGATACCATTTGTGCAGACCTGAGAGAAAACATACTTCCCACTGAGGATCTCCTTGCGGCAAAAGCTACTGTCATTGCTAACCACTCACTGGTTAAGAAAATGTGCTTAAAGATGTATTTATTATGGCTGTGGTCTTGCTTTCCTATTTTTTTTTAGTATATGGCCTCTCAGATCTGCTGTGCTTGACCCCTTTCAGATAGTTTGCTGTTGTCTGTCCCTTTTACCCCGTGGTGAAACATCTGTGTGGCTGCTACCTGGACTACAGCTTCTGACCTCTGTGTTCTCCTTACCCCGTCATTTGGGAAAACTGCCGTGCTCGACCCCTCCAGGAAAGGTCGTTTTGCTGGTGTGATGGGATTGCTGATGTTCTGGTAGTTAACCGGATATTAGAGCAAACAGTCTGGAAAGGATGAATGTCGATGGTGCTCGTACCCTCTAAGCCTTTTGGAAAGGTTGTAGAGAAGCACCCCATTGAGACAAATCCTGCATTGCAGTTGGTGTGGAGGTGTTCAAGGTGACCCACTGCGGTGTTTGGGACCGGTGTTGATGAGGCCCATTTGTCTTCCTAGGGGCATCTGTACTTTGGGATGCTCCTACATTTCTTGCCACTAATTCTGCTCCTTTCCCCTCTGGGCCATCCCATCTGTGGGTGCCGATGAGCACTCATCTTTGGCCAGGGAATAATCTTTATGTTTTTGCCCTTACTTTCTGTCACAGTCAGCATATAAGCTATGGTATTGGGGCCCTAGAGAACATTTAGAGGCAATTCCTTTTTATAATTTCCCAATGGATGGTAATGCTACTTCTGAGACGTAAGCACATTGTCAAATTACCGAAATACGTGCATTATCCTCCTCAGAGTAAAACTAGTTCATTCATTTTGTGTGAGTGACTTTGAATACTTGGTATGATTGAATGTATGACCGTGGCCTTACAATGGAAGTTGTTGTTATTGTTTGGACTTGTACTGGGGGTGTGTGTGTGTGTGTTGGGAGCTGTGGGGGCCTCTGTGAAGAGAGGCCAAGCTGCCCTGTGCTGGACACAGCCGGTCCCAGCCGGTTCTGCAATGGCCTCAGGACAGGGCACAGCTGGGCCTGGCAGCAATGCTGGTGGCAGCTCTGGGAAAGTGTATTTAAGAAAGGGCAAAATGCTGCTGGGCAGTGAGGGGTGAGGAAAGAAACAGCCCTGTGAACACACAGGTCAGAGGAGGAGAGAATGGAGCTTCTCCTACAGCCTGTGGGGAGAGCATGGAGGAGCAGGTGGATGTGTCCTGTGGAGAGGAGCCCACGATGGAGCAGGTTGTCCTTGCAGGACTGATGTCCCTGTCAGAATTAAATGAATCTTCCCAAATTGGAGTGTGTTTTGGCTGTGACAGTAACTAGTGAGTGATCTCCTTGTCTTTATCTCGACAGATGAGCTTTGCCATCTTATTTTCTTTTGCTTGGAGCTGCATTGCATTCTGCCATCTGAAGTGTGGAATGACTAAGCTTGTCCCTGCTTTCAATTTTTTTTAATTTTTTTTAATTATTTTTAGTAATAAATGTTGGCTCTATCTGTCCATGATAACTATGGGAACTGGAGTAGGACAGGAATATCAGATCCCCAAGAGGGAATGTTTGAAAGAGTAGATAGCAAAGTGCTTCAGTTATGCTATGGTACACTGAACACCTGTCGTATGTATCCTATACCCAGTCCTTTTTCAGCCAAACATAATTGCCTTAAAATGTATTTGAATACTTTGTAATAGATTTGGATTATCATTCTGAAGTTAGTTATATATGCAGATATTTAAACAATTATTTATAACTTACCAATATAAATAGTTACATTAACTTGTATTATAGCCCAATAGGTTTTTTTAAGGCTAGCTCATTTCTGGTTTACTAGTAACGAGTAGCAAATGTGTAGTGGAAGAGCTGTGTGGTGCACAACAATTTTAAGGAAGAATTCCTTTGTTTTTTTAAACGCTTTGAGTTCATCATATGAAAAGACAAGATTTTTCTCTTATTCTCAGGAAAGTACTAGAGTTCGTGTGACCATCTTAATGCATAAAGTGCAACGCTGGATTTCTTTTTGCCTTTCCACATGGGGCAGATTTTTCAAAATGTTTGTTTTCTAATTTGAAAGAGGGAGTGCTGTTGGAATCACAAAATCTCTGATCTATGTGAAAGATGGGGGGAATCACAGTGCTGTTATTGCACCGAAACTCCGCATCCCTGGCAGAACGTCCAGGTTTAAAATCGTATCATTTCTGTAGCTCTCCAGCTGTGTATTTTCTTGTGGAATAAAGTATGCAACAAAAGTTCAGGACTGAAGGACTTAAAGGTCGTTGTATCTCTCAGTGATAGGTCATTAGAAATACTCCTTTTTTTTTTTTTTTCTCTATGGCTGATTATCTTGTGCATGGTTTTCCAAAAGTGGTTCATAGGGAATTCAATTAAATGATTGCTGACAAAATGAGCTTCTTCTAAGGTCTGTGGAAACATGTAGGGCTAATACAAGGCCAGGATAGACCCTGTGAAGGATGATGCCCAATACCTAAAACTCTGAAACAGCTCATTTATGGATTAATTGCTTGCTAAAATTGCACTTCCTACACAGAAGCAGATCTAATGGGATATATACTCATAAGACAAGAAAATGAAAAGATCAGTCTTATGAAAAACCTATAAAAGTAATTCATACTTTGACCAAGACTTTGTTTTCAAGTTTTTAACTCAATGCAATTTTATTTTCATAGCTAAGCTATAAATTACACCCCCAAAAAAAGTGCACATGCAGAGAGAAGAGATGGAAAGACTTGGCACAGATTCTTTCATGAGATTGTGCTGGCTGCTAAGCCAAACCTAATGACTTCTTTTTTCTTTAGCATTGGCCTTCCTGACAGTATTTGGCCACAAATAAGGCACACGTTTCGGTGTTAATCACAGTTTGGGCATGGGCAATCTTTCAGGTCCAGATGCGGTCCCCTGGTTTCACAGGAGGGATGTGTTCAGCGAAGAGGAAAGCAGCCCCACTGTGGTTGAAAGAAACTGCACCAGCGAGTCGCTAAGAACACCGGGGCAAAAATGTCCCTCTGCCTCAACAAGTGGGGCAGTAACTGATCATTAGGTGAGTGACACAGAGGAGAGATGCGAGATTGCAGGCTGTTTCTCTTTTTGTTGATTTTTTTAGAAGCTCTTTATTTAGTTTCGTATGTACTTTAGTTTTATCTGCTGATTTGAACTTTTTTCTGATTTTTTTTTGTCCTTATTTCCATGCACATTTATTTGTATTCTGCTTAATCTGTCTTCTCTTTCACAACTTAATAATTTCATTACTTATTATCCCTCTTCTTTCTTACCTATTTCCTTGCAGCTCTTCAGGGCCCTCTGTACTTGAGTTTTCCCTTTCGCTCCAGCTCTGCCTTTTCCCATAGGTTTTTTTTTTTTTGTTTAACCCTAATCCTCACTCTTACTTTATTCATTATTTCCCCACTTTTTCTTTTCTTGCCTTTTTTTTAGTTCTGCTGATAAAACTACTAAAATTGCTATGAAAACTATTTTTCATCCTCCATATTCCTTTATTTTTTCTCTGTCGTCATCCTAAAAAGATTCCTCTTCTTGCCGCTCATATTTTCATTGATGTCCTAATTCTTAGTCCTTCATTTTCTATCTCAGTTTTTATCTTCCCATTAACAGTCTTTTGTCCCTTGCTGTCTTGTCATGCTGTTGCTGTTCAATCGTTAGCATCAGGGAAGGACAGTATTTTGGGGGATGAGGAATGCACCTTAAGCAGAATAACTCAGCCAAATATCAAGATGACTGTGGGAGCATTGATTGTTAGGCTGTCATTGCACCCTCTACCAGGATTAGCTTTGGTAAGAGAGAGGTAGAAAAATCACTGTATCACAGCATTGTCTATTGATTAGGCATTGATCAAACTTAAAAACATATTTAGAGAAAAATAGTAAGTGCATAGCATCAGCAAAACCCTTTTTGGCTTTGCTGGTCTAAAAAAGGTAATTCTTGATAATGCAGGGATTTATAAATTACAGTCATCTCTTATATATGAAATCTCTTGTTGAAAGATTTTTATCTGAGGTGATGCTACTTCACTGTGGGCCTCAATTGCACTGAGCCTCATTACAAATGTTTATAATTATAATGATACCTCTGGCCTGTAGATCCTGCACTGGGACAAATGGAGTGCGTTTTAATAGTGGGCTGGATGATATTCTTTATTTGTCACTTAAAAAGTGCTAAAGTATAATAACTGTTTTTTCTTCTCAAAATTACTGATGAAAACAACTCTCATTAGCACACAGATGGCTTTCTGGAGGAAAAGTAAAATTGCTCTTTTTGAAAATAGGGCTGTTATTTAAAATAGGAGTTTAGATGTGTTATTAGAGATAAAACACACAGTAGTTTTAGTCAGCAAAGAGGACTTCTGGGTGAAGAAATAATGCAAGACCAAAACCTTTGCTCACAAAGAATACTGCATAAATATGACAAAGCAGTATTAACTCACTGTAACCAGCCATCTGGTTTCACCTGTGCTAAATTTCGGCTTTTTAATAAAGCAGAAAAGGAAATTCTGGAAGAGATTTAATTTCAAGTAGTATCCTTCAGGATTTAGTTTCTTATGTTAACTTACAGATGTACAGATCTGATCCAGAAAGTCCATGTTTTAGCAGCTCTTACTCATGACCCATTATTTTTGGGTGAACCTTAACTGTGCCAAATGAAACATTTTGGAGTCTGTATTGCTTAACGCCTTCGTGTAACATTGTTCAAAGATGCATCAACATTCATATGCATCTACTTTGTGGGACTGTGAGCTGTGCCCTCAGAAATATGTCTTAAATTGTGTGTAAAACTTGGAGATGCCCAATATGAAATAATTCCAAGTGAGTTCTACTCATAAGAACAGGAGTTTATAGGATTGGACCCAAGTTTGTCTGTGTTTCCTTATGGAGAATGATAATTTTTTTTTTACCAGCTGACATTTATAAACTCATTAAAGACAGCTTCTCAGGAGGTATAGCTGTTTAGAGTGTATTTGCAATAGCATGAGTTACTTAAAAGTAAAGATGCGGCACATTTTTTTTCATTATTTAAGTGTTGAAACAAAATCTGGGTGGAAAAAGATAATTATGTTTTTGTTTTTTTTCAACTGACAGTAATTTTATCTCTAAAGTGTTTCTTCTCTTTGCTTCACTTCTTAAGCATTTGTAAGTATGTCAGGACTACAAAGAGTGTTTCTCACTGCCTTTGTGCTCAATCTATTGAGAATATTAAGATTACATTTTCTAACCAATTCTGACTTTTTTTGCTCCACTTACATACCAGACTATTTGATATTTCAGGTAATTTTGGTACTATTTAATCTAAGGGTGTCTAAGGTAGTTCTCTAATGTGCAGCCATCTTTGGTTTTCTAGCTTCTTGTTTGAAGAGGTAATTTAGTTTACAAGTTTGCTTCGTAAACTAAAGCCAATGGTTAGTTCCAGTACAAAAAGCAGGTGAAAATAATGGATAGTGTAAATAATAGATATCTGCTCTATTGTTAAGAGAATTTATCTCCAACCTCCTCACCCCTTCAGTCCAGAGTGTCCCTGGTGGCCATGGCTCTGCTCTCCATCCCTGGGAAGTCACGTCCAGGGTGACATATGTGACACAGTGTCCAGCATACAAAAATAATAAGGGAACCTACTCGGATGTTGGATTTTGCATAGTAGCAAATGCTTGTTTTCATTTATTTGCAATTAGCTGTTCAAAATGAGACAATTCAGTTTCATAGTAGGCTTATTTTCACAGTAGTTTTTTTTATTTATAACGCACTAGCAATTTCTGTATGCAAGACAGTCTTATCCCTTTCCACCTTACCCAAAGCTGAGTTTTTAGGTTTTGTATTTATTTCTGTGACCTGCATGCAGATGTAAGTGTACTGAAGGCTGTCGGTTTTACTCATTAGGCTGCTGTAACGCCAAATCTCATTTCACTTTGGCTGCAGTGTAGATGTCTCTGAGGTCGGCCAGGTCAAAGCTGCAGTTGCAGAAAGTAACTGTATAATTTCTTTCCTGCTAACAATCCCGGGGATTTGAATGAGTCTGATGAATAAGGTCAGTTGAACTGAACTATTTTTGTGTTTATGGAATTCCTTAATTTGCCTTGTTCTTACCTTCCTTTGCAGTGACTTTGACCTGGCCTTCCACCCAAGTCACTTCTCAATCTGTGGTGGATTTTGTGTATCCTGACTATGTGACTGCATAGCAGGAGGAGGAAATGACAAGAAAATCATTAAAGTGTGAAATTAAATTCTTAAAGTTGAAACATCTAAAATAGCTAAAACATTACCTCAAAAACAAACAGTGTGAGTGATCCTACTTAATTACGTGCTTAATAATTTTATACCAATGTAAAGCACATTGATGATGTACTAATCCATTTCATATTCACTGCCATCACAGATTTCCTCCTTCTTATTTGCTTTGAAATCTCATCATTACCATGCACATAAAACTAGTATTCTTAGAATTTTTATAGTATTATTTCCATTTAAAATGAGGAAAAGTCTAACACTAAACAGCTCATTAACATGGCTTGTAATATATCTATTCGTGATAGAAGCAACTGAGAAATGCTGATATAAAATAGTACTTCAGTCCCAGAGTATATCTAAGATTAGAAGAATCATGCCTTGGATAACAAATACTTCAGGGAAAACAGGAAATCTTAAATACAAATAACGTCAAATAAAGAGCTTTGTATGCTTAATTAAACACATTAACAGATGCATTTGTTTCAGTTAAATAATCAATGTATTAGTACTGGCAGCAAGAAATTTTTTGTGATTAAGAAAAATAACCTGAAAAGGTTTTAATATCAGGAGGAAAAAAAAAATGCTGCCTTTAGAAGACATTAAGGACATTTTTATCTGGAACAGGCACAAAGATTGTTAATGATCAAATTACACAGCAAGCAAAATGCGTGGAAGCAGAGCCTAATCTACCATGTCAAGAACCCTGATCTGTATGGGCAAGCCACTGTCTCTAGCCCAAGAAACAGGATTGAAACAGTTTAGGTGATGAATGGTTTCTTCTCTGTCTCTGTGCATTAAAGGTTGGTCTTCGAAATTATTGGCTCTGGCCTTTTAGCCATACGTCCTGTGCCCAGGCCACAGGAGCAGGCTGTTGTGAATTACCTGTCCAAAACTGTCTGTACGGTGTGTGACAGAGAAGAATTCTGCGTTCACCCTGAGCATTTGTTAGAGGTTGGAGCTGAAATTCAGGATGATGTACTGCAGGATTAAAAGATACATTTAGGGTTTAAATTATAAACAATTCATACTTTGGATAGATTTAGCTATGTGTTCTTTCCCTTCCTGCAAGCTTTTTGTAGTGACCTAAACCTGAGTCTTTTGCTGCTGTTTAGTTGCAGTTGTGCCACAAAATTCAGCTGAAGTTTCATATTCAACCTCAGGACTGACCTATGAAGAAACACTGCCGAGAGCTTCATGAAAGGGTCAGGGGTGGTCCTTTGACATTTGCTCAGACATCAAATTACCCAAAATATAATTAAGATCAAGCTATAACAAGGTTTGGCCATCTGAAATGTCAATACATAAATACTCCACAAAATATTTCTATTAGAAATGCATCTGGTATTGTTGACAGAAAATGTTATGGAATTCACTTCTGAATATTGAGCCCTGAACTGGAAAACTCTCACTGATAATGTTTTGGTTTTAGATGACCAAGAATTTCTCCTGCAGTTTTCAGCTTGGTTTATCAGGAACAAGTCACCAAAGCAGGAAAATGGGGGAGAGCTCAGAGGGAGAATGAATTCATAGGTGAGCCAGGTAGAATGTGTATTTGTGCAGAAGATTGGTGTCAGATGCATTCGTAATGTCTCTTTTTTTGCTTGTGAAGGAGAGAGTGCAATCCTAGTGCTTGGTTTGAGTACATGTATGGATTTAAATATTTTATTTAACATTCTTTTGCATTTCACTAGAAATACTGTGAAAATATGAAATAAATGTTTCTTAATAAGGTAGAACAAGGTTAACTTCGACTAAGCTAAACATAAAATAGAAAGAGGCTTGGCGGTTAGCTTTCTTTATAGCCGATGATAGGTTGAAATGATGCATATAATATTCCTTGAACTTTAAGACCTGGTCTCTTTGTTTTTTGGCTTGCTGCTGTCAGAAATAGTACTGGGAAAGATGAGAGCGTGCAGTAGTTATACAGCCAGCATCTATAATGTTGGCACAGCTCGGTAATGTAAGTAGCACAGCAATATTGGCGCAGTGATCTGCTGCAGCTGCCCATTGGGAAAGCTTTGAGAGGCTGTGTGGGACAAATGGCTGAGGAAAAGCCCTTGGCCTCACCAGGGGAAGCTGTAGATGGAGGAGCAACAAGATCTAATCAGTCCCCAAGTCTTCCAGCGGCCTGCACAGGTCAATGGAAACTGTGCAACCTTTACACCTTGCCCCAAATTACGAACGGCCGCTGCCAGCGGTGACACATGCAGTGTCACACTGGTGATTCACCTGCCCTTGCCTGCTCTGCCAGACACTTACTCACAGGGTACTACTGAGTGCTTTTCAGCTCCTTTTCTTACCCTCAAACAGTCCTGTCTGCAGTGTACATTGTTTGTTTTAAAGAAATTAGTTTTCAAAGTAATTGAAAGACTTTGCTCTAATTGGGAGCCATCCAAGCCTAGGAAGGAAAAGTGCAGCGATCCAGACAGCTCAGTTGCTTTTCTGTGGGAAATCATAAAACTATAAATCATGGCATGTTTATTCTGTGTTTCCATGACTCGGCTGGATTAGTGGCCACATTTTAGTTGCCAGCAGGCTTACAATTTTGAATGCATTAAAAATACTGTGAGATTCTTGAAGAGAATTTCACTTTTCTCAATCTGATTTTTGTATGGCAGTAAATAGCTGAAAAACTTCCTGCACAGTCAAGGGGAATGTTCCTTTTCCACCGTGGAGAAGAATGCAGAGAGATGCATAAAATTGCAACCAAGGAGTCAACTGTGTAGAAAAAGTAGTGATGTAGCACCCATAATTGTCTCAAACTTTGTAGATTTTTGAAATCCAGATTTGGAATCCTTGCGTGTATTACCCTCATTAAGGGTTGGTAACTTACTGAAAAAACCCAGCTCCTAGTGCTTGGAAAATTGATGTGGAAATTTACTCAAAGCAGGAGAAGGCGTTGGATTTAATGTGTTTCTATATGGCTGTCTCTGCTGGGGAGCTCTGTTTACATTTTCCTGGTTGTGCAGGGGAGCACTGCATCAGCCATATTTTTATTTACGTTTTAATTTAAAGATTCCTTTCTGTTTTCAGAGCAGTGCAAACGAACCTTTTCATAAATGTGTGTATGTATGTATCTGCAAGAATCCTACATTTAATTATATATAACACGTCAGAAGCTTTATATTTGTATATGAACAGGTAAAAGCATGGATTCGGTTGAAGCCTGAAAGCAGACATTGTGCTGCTCTGGTGCAATGCTGGGCTGAGACTGAATCTCATCTCTCAGGAAGGGCATCTTTCTGTCTTAATTAAACCTATTTATCACAGAATCACAGAATATGAGGAGTTGGAAGAGACCTTGAAAGCTCCCCCAGTCCAACCCCTGCCAGAGCAGGATCACCAGACCAGGTCACACAGGAACACGGCCAGGGGGGTTTTGAATGTCTGCAGAGAAGGAGACTCCACAACCTCTCTGGGCAGCCTGGGCCATGCTCTGGCACGCTTGCAATAAAAAGTTCATGTTCAGATTGAACCTCCTATTGCTCCAGCTTGCTCCCATTGCCCCTTGTCCTGTCATTGGCTATCACTGAGAATATATATGAACATGAACCGAGAACACATATGTACATGAACCATCTCTAGCACTGCACAGTAGAGTGGTACTAACCTGGTGTTACTCTGTGTGGTACTGTCTGTGTTTTTAAAAGTTGAGATCAGACAGTTTGCCTCGGGTGATGCTGTTTTTGGTGCACAAGGAGAGGCAGGACTCCTTTTCAGGCACAAGCTTATTAGTGGTACAATTTAGTGATACTGGGATGTTCTTTGAAGGGATTTTGTCTTGTACCAAATACATACATCAAGTTGACAGTAAGATCTCTTTTAGCAACTGAAATATCCTGCATAAAAAGTGTATGCAAAAACTCCAACCATTATCAGCATAGAAACATGCCAAGTACCAAAGCTAATTCCCACCACCGTGTGATGGCCCTGGTAAACGTATTACACTGTGTGCCCACTTTACTGTCACTTATTTATAATGACAGATTGGTTTTAGCGAGATGTTTTTAGCTTGTTAAAACTGCATTAGTTAGTCTGCAGCTAGCAGTAATATTTGGACAGCGATCCATGCCCGCCCCAATAAACTGCTCGCGAGGAACTGATCTTTGGTGTAGGCCTCTGCGTGGTTGTGCTGAGCTCATTAAGATGTCTTGGCCTCGGAAAAGGTATCAGCTATATTAAGTACAAAGTCTTGGCAATAAAAACAAGTGCAGCATGGCATGGAAATACATTAACATCTCCTGGTTCACCGTAGCATCGTGTTTGCAGGGAAACAAACAAAGGTGATATAATAAACTGAGCTGGCACCAGCCCAGCTCCTCTGGGTGAACTGGAATGGCTTTCGCAGGGTTCAGGGTTGGATCTCCTGGATCATTAATATTCCTCTGAAGGCGTGCAGGATCTTTGTTGTTGAAACAAGGAGTGAGTGAAATAAAAATTAGAAATCTTTGAAGGCTGCACAAGACCTTAGGCTGATGTATTACTGAGAGATGTTTAACAAAATACAAAGCAGTGGCGGTGTTTCTTCTGGTAGTTGTTAGGGCCTCCTCTGGCCACCCACAGCACAGCCAGGCACTGATGCCACTGCAGCGCTTGCTCTGTGGCTACTACTTGTTATTATTGACTACTCAGACGTTAGTTACAATCAGTCTCTCTTGTCTCTCAGATTTCATCCTCTGCAGCAGCTCTGTCCATCACTGGCTGCTTTTTAGCTGGCGATGGAGAAGATTTTACATGTATGCAGAGTCTGCTTCCAGTTTGGGCTTCATAAAACCCTTGTCTACAGAGCTCAAGTGCTCATTTCAATGCATTTGAGGTTCAGTTTGAAAATCTGTTACTGGCAACTAGTTTTTATTCTTATATTTTTTCCTTTTTTTCTTTCTCCAGAGAGTCTTATGCAAGGCTGATTGTGAAGTGCAGCTAATTCTGGCATCTTGTAAACATCAAAACAACACATTTTGTTTTTTACGCTAATGTACTGAGGTCAAAATTGCCTTTCTGTTTGAATAGATAAGCGTTTAATCCTTGTTAAAATCTACAACTTAAAAGCTGCAGGAAGAAAGCAGGGAATTTTAATACTGATATGTTGATGTTTCAGGTTATTCTCTGAGGAAAGAAACATGGTATAGCATTCTGATGTGTGCCAGCTATTTTTGAGTGTTATGTATGGAGATAGATAGATAGATAGGTGTATATATATATGTATATGTGGTTTTATATATATATATAGAGAGAGAGATATGCTGCTTGGCCATGGTACTGTAAAAATAGTGGTCAGTGCTTTTCCTGGAGGTGTTCTTAGCTAACTCTTACTCTTGTTTCAGGATTGTTCCCTCTTTTAATGAAATCCCTTCAGTTTTCAAACAGTCTTTTGAGATTGGAGTCTGATATCGGTTGGATGTTACTGAATGGCTTTTTCATATCGCTGACTCAGTTGGCATTATTCCCCCAGTGCCATTGTGTCTTATTTTCTTTATGTGTGCATCTGTTTAGATCTCATACTCCCTCAGGGCATACAAGATCACTAATCCAAGTCCTCAGTTTTAGCTCACCGCTTTCTTATTCTTGCGGTGTGATGCACAGTATAAATATCATTGTTGCTTGAGCACTAATGTACAATTTAAAAACGATAAATACCACATTTGCTGAAGGCTAATAGTCTATTCATTTTGTGCTGTAACATCACCTGTTACTTCTGTGAAGAATTTATCTTCTGAGGAGGTGATTTGGTGATCTTTGCTGTGCTGTGCAAAGTCCTGGAAAGTAATGGACTTTGAGTTCTTTCATCTCTCTTTTTTTTTTTTTTTATTGGCAAATGCCAGGCACAGCCTCAGTCTCTGCCTTTTTGTGGATTTATCCTGATTGCCTGTGCATGCCAGGGAAACAGCTCACCCCAGGGCAATGCTTTGGGTGCTGGGGACACAGGGGCACTGATTCTGGCCCTGGAGGAACTGGTGCCAGTGCTGCCTGGACCCCTGCTCAAAAGGAGGAGGTCTTGAGATGAAGGGTAGCTGTGTTTCTTGGTTATATCCTCAGGGCTAAGGTTTTGTCTTATAATTAGCATAACTTAATTTAGTGTTGTGTTACCTCCAACATGCTAATCAACACTGTTCATCCAAGTGAATTGTAGGCCTTAAATCTGGCATTTTTTGGTTTATATGTATTTGTTCGTTTATTATTTAAGGACTTCATTTCAGCACTGCACTACTTTGAATCTCTTCTACTTTCTTTTTGTACCCTGTAACACAGGACAAATATAGCTCACTATTTTTTAACATTGAGGTGGGCTGTAGTGGTCCTTGAGTTTGGTTTTCTGATGTGAGTCAACTGGAAGCTTTTAGCTGTTTTAACAGAATTTTCACCTCGTATTTTGAGAAGACAGTAAAGCCTGGAATGGGCTCTGTTTCAGCCATGTCATTAAAAAAACCCCAAAGTTATGCAGTTATAAAGGTTAGTTTTTAATCACTCGGACAGCAATGGTCTGAAGAAGGGTTGCTTAGGTGTGGCCATAAAAATGTGACCCCTGTATTGCAATATTAGCTTTGGCATAAAATAGCAACCACTTTTGCACTCTTCCCAGAGGCTTTTAAATGCGCAGGTTCTCACATGCTGAGGCTGCTCTGAGAAGTTCCAGGAAATGTGAGAGAATAAAAAATGTTTTAGCCCCTATCTTTAATAGGGATTTTTAACTTCAGTCTGTGAAGCATGTTGTAACATGAATAGAAAATAGGAAATGTAAATAGGTGCAATAAAATAACCTGTGCTTGATTTTAAAATGAAAAAGTGGCACATAAAGAATATAGGTCTAAAAGAAAGGGAAACTTTTAAGGGAAAAATATGATATTTTTTTATTTCCAGGATTGTGTCTGCTCAGTAGTGAGGAAAAAAGGTTGGTGTTTTTTTTTCCTTTTCTTCTGTTTTTTAAGCAGAAAGGTGAACTAAAGAATATAATCAGCTTTTGTGGTGAGTAGTGGTACAATCAGTTTATCAGCTGTTCAGTGCTTGATAAATATCTATTGAAGATCTGCATGTCTGAGAAGAATCTCATATGAAATCAGAAATGGCTATATAACCTCTGTAGTGTTCTGTCCCTTAATAGGTGTTACAGATATCCCCTGGTAGATGTAGCTAAAAGGTACAGCATTTTATGTTCTTTTAAAGCTGATAATTTAGATAAAGATGGATATATCTATATACACACGTGTGTGTGCAGAGTCATACCAAAAATACATATTAAAATATCTCTTGTAGTGGTAGGTTATTCTGAAGAAGGTTTATAATGGTATCATAACTGAAATACATAGTGGACATTGTGGCTAGAGAAACGAAAGGTATTTTGGATGGAGGTTTAGCATGGTTCAAATAGAACAGCGATGGAAAAGCAGGGTGTGAGACCTGTGGTGTTGCTGTAGGGAGGAGTTGAAGAAGCTGAGCTACCACTGAGGTTAAAACAGTTTCTGAGCTGGAATCAGCAGACTAAAAGCCTTGAGAATGGCTGCATCTCTTGGTGAGCAGTTGTTCTGCAAGTCACAATCACGTAATTGTTTGAACAAATTCTGTATTTGGGCATTTTAAAAAGATGATATTTGATTGCCCTGAGTCATCAGCGTAACTGTCAGGAGAGCAGTGAAGTCTATGAACCAAACAGGGAAAAGCAGCAGTCAAAGTGTGCATTTGGCTGGGCAAATAGGGAAGATTTCCATTCCCTGTACAGGGTCCTTGTACAAAGGTACCTTGCTCCTGCACTGTCACTGAAAACAGCACTACTCTTTAAGGCAGATGTTTGGTTTTTTTTACCTGAAACTTTAATAAACAGAATCAGTAGAACAGTTATCCAGTGTTTTTTTAGTAGGTATTTTTATTTTACCCTTTAAATTAAAAGTTTACAGTGATACTTACTTACCTTATAAAATAGCCTATGAAACAATATTCAAAACGTTCTAAATACACATAGGACAAGAACAAAGTTGAATACAATCAGATTGTATTCAGAAATAGTGGGCAGAAGTAGAGCTTATGGTGACTTCATATTTGGCAGGTATCTATCCAATCTATATTTGTTTATAGGTTTACATAAACATGTTGTGTTTCTTTCTCTGGATTTCCAATCTGTGTTGATTTTGGAAGAGCAGTTTGTTAGATGATGGCTTTGTAACAACTGCCAGGTTTCTGTCACGTTGATACAGAACGATGTGGTAATTAAACTATTGATTGTATTAGGAATTCAGTCACAATGTAGTGAGCTTTATTCACTAATATCCCAGTCAACATATTTCTTTTTCTCTTGTAATCATTGTTACTTCGAGATTCATGTGATGGTTTTTGGGATACGGGGTTGTTAAATCTGTCAGTTAAGGACCACAACTTAAATGAGATGGTTGGAAACCAGCTGAAGTTTGTAACAGATAAGAAGTAAATTAATCTGCTTACTAACGTGGATAAATCCATGCTCTCAAAGGTGCCTCAAAACAAGGTGTGACCTATGTGGTACGTTGTGCAAAATGTATCAGAAGAGTTGAAAAAACTGTCATGATGCATGATTAGTTAACACAGTATAGAAAATGAGGATTAGGATCATTTAATGATTAATGATAATGATTCAATGATTATGGTTATTACTGGTGCACATAAATTGCTAATGAACCAGGCGGCACACTCTTCAGCATTCCTAAGATCTTTAGAAAGTCTTTTATTTACAACATAGCGAATATAGATGCATGCATTTCTTTCACTGATAACGGCAGCATAAAACTATGAAAAGAAGCAGGTGCAGTATTTGAGGTGACCTGCGGGAAAGCTGATTGCGAAAGATGCAAGACTGATCCAGACTGGGACGGTTGTGTGCTCGCACGTGTGTTTCTTATGTAGAGAATCTATAAAAACATATCGTAGAAAGAAAGCAAGAAGCTTGTAGTTCTCTATGGCATAGGTCAGTGATCAAAACATTGAGCTTTCTTTAAAAGCTTTTCTAAACCCCTAGATATTTTCAAGGTAAAATACAGTTTTGCTGTTTGTTTGCCTTTTAAATTTGTATTTCTCACATTAAACCTCTTAAGTGCCCTTTTCAGCTTTCTTTGCAAAGTATTACAGTAAAGTTGAGGACTTACTCTACAAATCTCTTTGTCATGTCCTATAATAAAAAGATGAGCAGAAGGCAGTTAAAGCTATTTATCACAGCATACTTGGCAAGTCTGGGATTTGTTAAGTTAGATAAATTGGCACCTACTTGTTCTCTGTTCTTTATCTTTTAAGACAGAACTAAAACCAAATGAAGCATAGAGCCTTCTCGCAACAAAGATGCTCAAGGTTTCTACTGTAATTTTTATTTGATAAACTCGAAGTGTTAAAGAGAACTCAGGACACTATGCCTTTGCTCTGTTAATAATTATCTTTTGCATAGTACCTTTATTTGAAAAGTATAATTTGCCTTTCAAAATGATTTTGTTTTTTAAAATGTGTCTGTCGGGAAATTATTACGTATACCTGGTCATTTCAACGACTTGCAGTGCAAGTTAAGTACACTCAATAAACATTTCATTTAGCATTAATGGGATAATTATTGTATGTGAAATACTGATTTATGATAAATGACACATTTAGTGGGATCTGTCATTTGTTCAATTCATTACTCATGTGAGATAGCAATTAAACTTTACAAGGTTATTTTAAATTGATCGGTACAGAATTTCTGTAACAATAGTTCCTATAATACATCATCTACAGCTACAATGCCATGTTAACCAAACATTAGCTTTATCTCAGGGTTAGACATTCAGCTGCTAATTACAGCTACTCGTTGTTTACAATGTGTTGTAGCATAGAAGGCAGAGTATTGTCAGTAGCTATAATGGGTATTTTGTCCAAGAATGGTTTTGAACTAATTTCTATTGAAAACAGTGACATGGTGCTTTTGGATCACTTAATTATGTAGCAAATTGCACATAAAAGCTATGAAGTAGAACGGAAAATACAGGAGAAATGTTGTTTCTCCGAACAACTCTGCAGCCAGCCATAAATCCTGCTGGTTTTCCTGGAAGATGCTTTTAGCACCTCCAGCTTTAGTCTTCTGTTTCCTTAATCCCCTGTACTTTTTGAGAGAGCCTGTTTCATTCTAAAATTCCTATTAAATAGTGTATAAGGTCCCTGCCCGTCCCATGATAAGTCAGTGACAGCGAACACCAAGTTTTGTTTGAAGAATGAGCATGTGTTGGACAGGAACTGACCTTCATGCCCATCACTGCCTTTCAACAGTGAAATTTCTCAGCATTCCCGTAGAGAAGAGTAATACCGCACTAGGAGAGGCATATTGAGCTCAACAAGGGAGGCAAATGAGCATTTGTGTGTGTTTTGTGTGGGACTCTCGAGCTACCGCTGTCGCTTCTGCCAAAATTTCATGTCAGTGAGTCCACTGTGGCTGTTGGCCATCTCAAAGGGAATGGGCAGCTTCGTGCTCCCTCCCCATCGCCACTCACTGCGCTGACAAATTCTTGCCCTTCCAACCAACGTCCTGAGGAGCTGGGGAGCCAAATACTAAAACTCTTCAATTTTTGGCTTGTTGCTTGGTTATTTCTTGTCTTTCATGTGCTGGGAGCTGTTGAAATTCACTCCTGCACTGCTAGTTGTTTTTTTTCTTTTCCTCCAAAAAATAAAAGAGAGGTATAAAAAGCACAGGGTGCTGAAATGGGAGCCAAAAAGAGAGAAAAAAGGAGCCTGGCTTTGGGAGGGAGTTGAAAGGAAGAGGTCTTCAGTCCAGCATTAAGTTAGGGCTGTGAATTCAGAAAACAGATATTTCCAAGCCTTTTAAGTCTGTTTTCTACTGAAGATGCCTTCCTCCTACCAAGATAATTGCTCTGTGTTGGAGAGAGAAAGCATAAGCAGGACTTGGAGTATTTTGTTGAGGATCCAAAAATATGTATTTTTGGGAAACAGTGTGGACAACCTTTAGTTAGCTGACAGCTCTGGTATCTAAAGGAAATCACTTCTACATACACATTTTTTAAGTTGGTATCGTACAGATTAATAGCAATGGCGTGAGGCAACAAATTATAGAAGCCTTGTGGAAAATAGTTAAGGAAATAATACAAGGTACTTAACCATAATTGGTAATTTTAACATTGTTTTTTGATTTTTAAAAGGGAGGGGAAAAAAACCCAAACATTTTTAGGCAATAAATCTGAGGAAGATGCCCACTATACTTGCAATGATACTTACAGTGAAAATATTTACAAATTCTAAGCATTTGAAGGTTTAGGTTTTTAAGTGGTCATTTCCTTGAAAAGAAAGACGATACCCTGGTTCGGTGTGCTATGGTATGCTATCTTTCTTATATTAGTAGAAGTTATTTGTCTTCTAAACTCTCCCGAGATTAAAAAGAAATCCTTTGTCAAAGTCAGATGGTTTCTCGCAACTCTACATGTGAGAAAACTCCATCTTTTCAAGCCCTTGGAAATTGGAAAGAATTCTTGTAGAGAAGGACTCTCATCTCTAGCTCTGATTTATGTAACATATAAAATGTATCCATTCTTTTTAAGCTTCCAATTAAATAGATTCTCACTCATTGTTATCCTGTTCCAAGGAGGAAAAAAATTGAAATTCTATGGAAAATGAAGAGCACCTTTTTTTCAGAGAGACTTCTTACTGCTCTTAGAATTGACAAGTTGGATTTTATGTAACAGCCAGTGACTGAAACAGCAGCTCAGAAATTCAGACGACTCTGAAGTTTTGAAGTGTGTCATCAACTTCCCCATCTCTTCTGATTTAATGTTCTTGTGATTCCAGGAAGAAATGAAAATGAAAATTTATCGCAAGGGCACTGTAAATAATCTTAGTTTTGTTTTTCTCTCTGCTGCAAGCAGACAACTGGAATCACTTGTGTTGATTCCAAGAGCACTCGATTTTCAGCTTTTTATGTTTTGTCCTTTTTTAAAAAAATGTTTAATGCAGACAAATGCTTAATGTTACTTGAAAATCAAAAGGCAGAATGCTTTGCATACAGCAAGGTGAAACATCTCCAGTTGTGGGATTCCATTTTTGGAATTTTGGGGGGGCTGTGCCCCTTGAACTTGTGCATCAGATCCTGCCTTGTGTTAACTCTAGGCTGCGATTTCTCTTTTTTCCCAAATATTGTTCTTTTATGCCTGGGACTCCTTTCAGTTATCAAAACAGAACTTGTCCTTAACCTTGTTTTTATCCCATCAGTCTATTCCTCAGAAGACCAAGTATTTGCAGAGTTTGTGCTGCTAAAGATTGGAAATGGGTGCTATGAAACCTAAAAAATGAGTGTATATGGTCAGTATCCTGAGGCCGTGTGCTATTATGGGAGTAGATATTCTTAATACAAAGCCAAAACTAATTATGAGCAGATTTGATAAAGTAAAATGAAGTTTAACAGAGCTGAGAAACTAGAGGGAAAAAGGACAGCTATGTACTTTTGGTTACTATTTTTCCCTAATTGTTCAGTACCTTGGGTAACTCTACACATGCAGCACGTTTCAGTGGAGTTACAGGCAGTATTTTCTCCCTTATTTTCATATTTTTAGATTTCAAATTGTCGCTCAGGTCTGCAGAACTTTCTAATAAAATAAACTGGAATGAATTTCTGTAGCTGCAGCATATTTGATCGTGTAGGTACTTTTTGAATAATTAGGATCTTTAAGCAATTAAAATGAAGCATTAGTTACATAAAAAAGGCATAATTCTGATTTTTAAATTAGCCAATTTATTTGTTTAACTAAATGGAGAGGAATAAAATGCTCCAAACTATGTCTTTTACAGAGTATTACTCCCACAGTGTTATTTAATTTTGCCTGTTTTTCTGTATCCTACTGAAATTGCCTCTATTCTTTCTGAATTCCTGTTTGAACATAAGGAATCTTATTAGAACATCAGTAATTTGCAATCTAAATTCCCTGGAGGGACTGTATTTTTCCTGCACCTTTTATGCAGATCTCCCAGGTGTCAGTGTTCAAAGTGCAATGAAGAAACCTCAGGTTTGCAAAAGAAATTCTCCTGTGCCATCAAGGCGCTCGTTCTTTTTATATTGAAGACATGCAAAGGCTAATGTAATTGAAAAGAAAGTTATTGCAAAAATTGCTTTCCTTTGCAAACTGCCCTCCTAGCTCCAGCAGTAATAGCAGATTGAAATGGGAAAAAACCGAGGTTTTGCTTGCAGCACGAGGCCGTAATGGGTCATAGGATATCAGTGTTTTTACAGGTTTGCTTTCTGTAATTCAGAATTTACAATTCACATTTTAGCACATCTGTTTTTCTTATGCTGTGTTAGTAAGTTCCCTATCTCCCTAGTTATAAAAGTGGAGCTAGAGCGGTACATCCAGAGAAGAGCTGGTTACTCTTTTTCCTACAACTTGAGCTGTTCCTTAGCAGAAGTGGAGACCTCCTGAGGCAATGCGCTTGCCCAGGTAGCCAGGATTCACTTTTAACGCTGTCTGCAGCTTAACAGTTCAAACTCGCAGTGAAATTCTCTATTTGGTGCTTGTGCATAAGTGTCATCCATAGCACTGACTCCTCACGTCGTGTTTGGTGGGAATCCTCTGTGGTCGAGCCGGACATTTTACACGGCTGTTTTCTTATCTGCTTAAGCTTCCAGATAGCAGAACAACTAAAGGCTTCATCCACAGAGTTAGGACAGATGCCTGTCACTTAGAAAGTGTAAGTCCAGGCTTTAGATCTTCTACAAGCAGCTCAGCTGCCGCTCAAACTGCCAGTTTCCACTCACACTCCTCAAGGAATCGTGCTTTGCTATGCAGTGTGCGGGACGGATTGGGTTGTGCAGGAAATCCTGGTGGCAGCTGTAGGTGAGGTATTCGGTGTTTACTGGAGTGGGACTGCAAGTGAGGTGGTTGTCATTAGCTGAATCTCCTGACCTGCTGGTTCTTGAATGGGACTTTGACTCAAAATGCTCTTTTGCTGCTGACCCAATGAATATGGTATATTTAAAATAGTTGTGCCAGCAGGCAGAATGGGATTCCCTGCTGCACCTTGCCCAAAGATGCTGCACGTGGCAGCATTTGGAGTAGGAGAAGTGGGAGATGCACGTTCTGACCCTTCTGATGTGGTCTGGGACAGTTTTTGAAAGATGAGAGATCGCAGACATGTGGTGCTGAGGTAGGGCACCGAGTTGTGAATGAAAGCAGTAACATGCCTTCATCTTAATCCTGCAAAGTAAAGGACTGCATTTCATATCTGCTTTTTTGTGTTTTAATTAAAAGTCATGGAAAGATGAAAAATACAAGATCTTAGTAATCATAACTGGCCTTTCACCTGCTTCAGCACCTCAGTTCACTTTCTGCTATTCTTCTTTTAGGTTACAACAGACTTAGCATCTTTTAACTTAAACTAAGGTGTCTCTTGGTCCTTCTTTCCCCTTCATCCTTCCCTGCCAGGGTAAGGGGATGGGAACATGAACGAAAGGGAGGTTTGAAGTTCAGTTTCCCCAGATTTGCTTGGGCAGCCATGTATCTGCTTGTCTTGGTGAGACAGAGCCCCATGGATGAAGCTGAGCTGAAAGCCTAAGTCCTGCTCTTCCAATGAATCTGGGTGAAATAATTTTGTTGTGGGGGTTGGGGGGAAAAAGGTAAGATCCTTGGTGGTTTGGTAAAAATCAGTTTTTCTTGATGTGATGTGAGAACACAAATAGTTATGTTGTAATCTGCAAGTTTAATTGTAATATTTTCAACCTCTGGCTTTTCCCTTCATGTATCTTTTTGGTTTCCTTTAGTGTGGTATCTGTGTCACAGAGATTAAATCTTTGAGTAGAAATTGAGTCTACTAAATGAAAAAATATGAAGAATCATACTGCACTTCTGAATACCATGGGGTCTCTGTAGTAAAATGTCTTTTGTCAAAATTAATACTTAGGTTATAATTTTCTGTAGGTGTATGAGGGTTAATGGAGCAGGAGTGTGGTTTATGGAGGAATTCCTTTTGCAGAATTGCTTTCAAAAACTTTTCAAGCAGAATACGACTCAACTACGTGTTTTTCAGTTCAGGAAATCTGTTTCAGTGGAATTGTACTGGATTTAGAGAAAACTTACTGTTCGAATGCAACTCATGTCTTTCATTTTTAAAATCATAGATCTGAATGCTTTCCAAAGCCACTCCTAGTGGCTTTGCTATACTCATATCACTTACAGCTATCAATTAATAAAAGGAAAAGGCCACTGATTTTTTTTTTTAAAGAAAATCCTGCCTGGGAGTAGATACTGTAGTTTATTCTAAACCAATAAAATCTAGTGACTTTATTCAAGATGGTATCTTTTCCAAAAAATCCCTGGTCCTGTTCATGTATTACTCGAAGGATATGGAGAAGAAACCAAAAGTAATTTTAAAGTTACCCACCAAGATAGAAAGGTCACACAATTTCCTTCAACCAATGGAAGCCGAACATAGATGCTGTTGTCTAAAAGAAGTTGTAAACTCCTGCAGAGACAAGTTTCAGCAGTCCATCTGCTGTATAAAATCAAAGAGCACCCTCAAGTGAAGAGGATGGAGATAAGTTACAGCAGCTCCCACTCTCTGTTTGTTCTTAGCTGCTGCCCATAGAGGCCTGGGAAAGCTTTAACACTGCTTGAAAAATCCTGGCTGCTAAAAGGCAAAATAAAGCAGGGCAAGCTGTGGAGTATCAGGCGGAAAGCTGAGGCTGCTTTCAAACACTGCACTACAGGTTAGGAGCAGCCATCCTCATATTGCATCGTATTCAGTTTGTGATTCACTGGGGAGGAAGGTCTTGGAGAAAGTGGTAAATAAATGAAGAAGAAGGTGAAATCTTAAATAATTTTGTTTTTTTTTACCACAGAAAGCTTGTGTTTTCCCCTTTGCCCCAGGGGTTAGGAAGGGAGAATGGAGCGTGCTGCATTAGCAAGGGCCAGCAACGGGCCCATTTGCTCAAGAGCCTTCCCAGTCTGGTGCCAGTTTTCAGCCTGGGCTTGTGTTCAAGCTTCAGTCAAGAGACGATGGGATGAAATTGTTTTGCAAACAGTGCCTCTTCATGAGATTTTAATGGTAAGTCTGCAACATCTGGCTGTGGTTTTGGAATCAGAGCTCATACATTTGCATGCCCTGGTTCCTCCAGAGATGATTATGCACTTGGAGTGGACTCTGTATAAACATTACATCTGTGGTTCATAATATTGCCTATTTTGAGTCTTTTTATTATTTTGGTTTATGATAGCACATATCATAAACAATATCACATATCTGAGAGAGTTGGAGAGAGAGCCTGGAGAAGAGAAGGCCCTGAGGGGACCTTATAGTGAACTTCCAATACCTGAAAGGTGCCTATAAGAAATCTGGGGAAGAGCTGTTCACAAGGGCATGTAGCAATAGGATGAGGGGTAATGGTTTTAAACTAGAAAAGGGTAGATTTAGGCTGGATATTAGGAAAAAGCTCTTCAATATGAGGGTGGTCCATCACTGGCACAGGTTGCCCAGAGGTGGTGCAGGCTCTGTCCCTGGAGATATTCAAGGTCAGGCTTGATGGGGCTCTGAGCAACCTGACCTGGTACCATGTCCCTGCTCACTGCAGGGTTGGACTGGATCAACTTTAAACCCAACACATTCAATGATATAAAATTTATTTTTATATTCTGTAGATTCTTCATTTAAAACTCCAACATGAACGTCATATCCCAGACTTGACAGGAAGTTTGCAGCTCTGTGATATTTCACTAAATCAACCTCCCAGGCATCAATGACTATGCAGTGTGATACACGATGAGCGAGTTATTTAGCATTGGCTTCCTACCACTGCCGTCGCTCATCGCTTCAACTGTAAGAAGCAACCTTTGCAGTCCTGGGAGGTTTGGGGTGGGCCCTGTGAGCAGGGGAAAGCTGCGATGGATGCGCTGTGCAGTTTGCTGGCACTGAAGTCAATGGTGAAGAGTTCAGCGATTCCAATAGACCAGGATCAATTGGTCTTGAATTAAAACGTGACCTTCAAACCCCTTCTCTAATCAGCATTTTCCCATTACACGAGTGCTCCTTGGCACTGTCCTCACTCCAGTCTGAGTAATTTTAGTGTGGATCTACGTTACGGCTTTCAGATTAAAGTAAATGGAAGTAAATTTCTTCAATTGCTTTTTGCCTGTACCAATGCAAATCTTTTACTTAATGCAACCCATTAGTTGTCTTTCTCTATCATCTATTATCTTTTTTTTTAATTTAGAAGCTATTAGAAGCTATAGATTTGCTTCATTAGTCTCTCGGTTTTGCTATAGATCCAATAGTAATTCTTTAAAAAAAACCCGAAAAACAACAGATCATATAAAATGTACACAAGCAAATACACCAGTTGTTAATCATATGACATTTATTTATTAGCTTTTAAGAAACAGAACTACCCATTTCCATAAACTCTTTAAATATGCTGGTTAATTGGTATGTGATCTTTCCTAAATGTGCCAGATCACTTCAGCCTGAGTGCCATTCAGTGCTGTAAATTTTGTTTTCTGACTTTTAATCGTTAGTGGTTATTCCCCTGATGATCTTATTAGCCTTGAGTACAAATACTTCATATATCTCCCTGAATAACTAAAAATCTGTGCAACTCCTTAAGTATGCATGGATATCCAAAGCTATTTTTAGTGGTTTTTTACTTGATTTTTTTCACGGGGAGTAAAACGAAGCGACGCTGTCACTGTGCAACATCATCTTCACTAATTCTACTGTTGTGAGGCTGAGGACTGTCACGTTTTGTAGGGATAGGCAATGTCTCTCATTTGATTGATAGAGATGGAAAATACAAGCAAGCATTGCACATACAAGCTAGCTGAAAAAGTTTTGTTTTATTTTGGGGGGATTTTTTCCCCCAAAATGATATTGACTGCTCCAGTAAAGGGTATTTCATTTCTGTATGAATTTTGTCCCTTTCAAGTCTTTAGACTGTGACACATACTGTACGTAAATGGTGTATTAGCAAGGGCTGAGTGTGGTCCAAAGATGCTTTATTGGTGTAGGATGTATTACATATGGATGTATTATATAGTATGTGCTATATATATGTTATATATATTTTATATCAAAGTTAGAAATTAGAATGCACAAGGGTTATTTTGATAATGATACTTCTACAGATGGTCATTTGAAAACGGAGGTGTCCAGCTGAAATTCTGATAGCAATTTTCAATATTTTTTCTGTTTGCTCTCAAATATTCCTCGCTTGTGTCTTTTTGGGTGGTCTGTATGTGAAAAGAGTTTCATCCTCTTTGGTGATCTTTCTTTGCCCGTTTTTAATCTCGATGTCTTAGACTCTGCATTTGCAAGGACTCTGAATTGCAAGTATCATGCCAGTAATTACAAATGTTACTTCTCCTTAGAGTTTGTGAGGAAAGTTGACATTTCTTAGACATTTATGTCTTGTTTTTTCCTTTTCTGGAGTTACAGTTGTATTATAAGGAGCTTATAAACTCTGGGATAGTTGCTGACTGACTGCTTGTGTCAGCCTGGACAGACTGAATGCTTTTCTGCCTTTGGTTGTGTGTTAACGGTGAGATTATTTGTAAATTTTTAGTATTTTTAATTTTTAATTATGTTTTTTTTCATTTTTTATTTTTATTATTTCCTTTTGATTTTTATTCTTTTATTTTTTTATTCTTCTTTTAGTCTTTCTTTTACTATTTTAGCTTTTTATTATTTTAATTTTTTAATTTTTTAATCTTTATTTTTAAATTTGTAATTTTTTGCATTTGGAATTTGGAATTATTTAAATT
>NW_010163388.1:276-35093 GCF_000695765.1 Mesitornis unicolor | reverse complement strand
CCTTCTCTGGAGACATTCAAAACCCGCTTGGTCGTGTACCTGTGCGACCTAGTCTAGGTGATCCTGCTCTGGCAGGGGGGTTGGACTAGATGATCTTTTGAGGTTCCTTCCAACTCCTAATATTCTGTGATTCTGTGATTCTGCGATTCTGTGATTCTGTGATACTTGTACTACAGCTCCCTGTGAAACATTGCACTAACATATCCAGCCTGAAATATTTTGGGTGTTTTGCCAAAAAATATTGATATTTGAACAATTACTAAATATTTTCATTTTTACTCTCTCTAGTTTGAAGAATGTGGCTACCGTGGAAACCTGTTAAGTTTCTGTGAGACTCAAAAGACATTATTACAGAAATGATAAAAAATTTATGGGCACTGAAAATTAACAAACCCATCCTAATAGTCACAAGTAAACAGCAGTCATTTGTGTTCTCTAAATGACAGAATAATCTAACGAGAAATGGCCAGAATTAGTTCTGTACTGAAGTTGCTATACTTTTGAGAGCCTGGGTTTATTGGAAAGAATTTGGTTAGAAGCTACAGAGTCCTATTCATAAAGAGCTTTATTCTGTTTCCAGTGGAATTTCTGCCCAATTTACAATTTCCATGCAATTTGTCCAGTATGTTCCCTCCTCTTGTAAGCAGTTATTTTTACTTGGTGCATTTTTCTGTTCTTGGTTTCCATGGCTTCAATTACATTTCTAACAGTAAACGTTATTGGTCTTTTTACTCAGAAGCTGAGCAAAATCCATGAAAATGGTTGTTTCTGCTTGCAGTGAACAGAACGAGTCAGAGGTGATGCCTACTGCAATGCTAGTGAAACCAAATCAGATGATACACATGGGATGAGCTGAGCCCTCAGAACTGCCATAGTTTTATAGGGTTCATGGCAATATCATGATAGAAAAATACTTTCTTAGATATCTAAAATCTGTATTTTCAGTGGGAAAGAACAGATTCAGCAAGCTGAAGAGAAAAGTGCATGAAAGGTAGCTGTGGATGATGGAGGATGTATGATCAGAATTCAAGTTGTGATGCTGTTAGCAGCAATGGAAAGACTTCAAGTTGGAGTTTAAAAGTCCTGTCAAATGCCGGCTCCACAAAAATATCAGTCTCCACTGAGGGTACGTACTACATGGCCAGACTGAGAATGTGGGGCTGAATCCAAGGGAGAGACATGGCACTGCAGTGGGCTGCCTGGTGTATGCCAAGAGCTATGACTCTAAGACATGATCCTCAGAGACCAGACTGTGGGCCACCTAAGATGGTCGACAGGAAATTCTGTGGTGCTGGCCAAAGCTAAGGTCATGTTTCCTTTCCCTCAGGACCTGAGGTTAGGCTGAAGATACAGCTGAAAACTGGATCAGTCCTTTCTCAGAAAGATAAACAAGGAGAAAGTGGAAAGGTTGATCTTCCCTACTAGTATCCACCTCAGACAAGTAAATTACAGGTTCAAATCACACCTCTTTGTGACCTGGAGTAGAAACATAGGCCTGATTCTCCACTCTTCCATGGGAGGATCCTAGTCATTCAAGTAAATTGGAGAGCATCTGGGGATGGGACAGTCACTCCTCCACTCCTGTGGGAGCTGTTGAGCTCCATGTACCCCCTGTTTTCACCAATGGTAAAAGTAATGCAACCTGGTACATCCAGTTTAGCCTTAAAATTTGGGTCTTAGATCTTGCTTCTTCTCAGTGTCTTGACACATAAAACACTGTATTAGGATTGGGAATTGATTCTGTCTGGATTTCAGCCCACGTGATTCAGCTGTCAGGTTAATTTTATTAAATGGTTCTTCTAGTCTACGAGGAAGTATTACAGGGTTGTAGGTTAAGGAGCTTCTACAGTTATCTAGTGTTTAATTGAACAAACTACTATGTGTATCAATTAGGCGGTTGTCATCAGAGAAAGTATTAACATATGCTTTTACATTGAGGGTATGTAGAGTGCCATGTGCATGTCATATTTAATGTGGTAATAAATGTACAACAATGTATTGAATTCTCATATTTGTAAAAGCGGTTAGATGGAAGGTGTGTACTTTGTTTAATATCCTTTACCAAGTGCTTCTTAAACAATCAATATTCAATATGTCATAATTGCACTGTATATTTAAATTAAATGGTTCCTTGGAACAAGTTGGAGTGGCAGTAAAACTCTGGCTCTGGGCTGAAGGGGTGCATTAGTCACAGTCATGCTGGGAAAGACATCGGATGAGAAAGTCTATGGGACTCACAGAGCAGCCATGCAATCCTCCCAGCTCTCACCTGTGGCCTCCTGCAGAGCAGCAGTCACCATCCAGAGGTGACAGGATAATCCCAACCCTGCTAAAGCCGGTGGGTGTTATTTCACTTAACTCACCCATCACTGGTTGAATCTGAGCGCTAGGATCAGCTCTAGGTAAAGATGAGTGAGTGACTTTGTTATTTTTGCTTTTAATTTCACATCACTGCTTTGCTCACTGGCAACCTAGTTCAGTCCTAAAAGAAATTCAGGGAAACCTTCCCACTGGCTTGCATTGCTTCAGAATAAAACCAGATTATTTGCAACAAAGTGTCTATTCACAGTTCAAAAACATATTCAGATTTCTCAACAACCAACACTGATGGTCATTCGTAACGGGGAGTCGCAGAGGAACATACAAGCCACAGCGTAGCATCACATGTAGGATATTATTTAGACTACTCACATGACCACAGGAATAGCTTGAATCTCTCTGACTGCAAACACTTGCTGTTTTGATTTGTTATGGAGTTAATCCAGCCAGGAAACAGAAATAATGCCACACGACGTGGGTGACTAACTGACCACTGCACAGCTGAAAAGATCAGTTCTACAGCTGAATGCATTAACTGATTTTTCAAATTGTTACCAAAAAAAGAGAGGAAAAAGAAAAAGCCAGAAACTCAGTCAAACTGAAATTAGCTGTTGAATTTAGAAGAAAATCTGTGAAATTCTTTTCATTATTCATTCATCGCTAGTCACAAGTTTTGTCACAACTTCAGTGGTAGAAGTGGCACCCTAATCATGATAATTAAACTATGTGCAGGACACAGATGACTCAGCTGCAGTTCAAATTGCCTCTCATTTCTGTCAGCCTGAGACCAATAGCATTCACACAGTTTTTCTGATGTGAGAAATGTTAAGATACACCAAATGGAGTCACTGTGGGCAGTTCTCTGAATGTCAACTCAGTGCTCAGCAGCAATTGAATGAAAAATACTGCTGTTAAAACAGTAGTTGGGAATAAAATAGAAAACATTATTAGGACACAACCTGAATGCTCCTCTTGGCCCCATTTTAGAGACAAGTCAAAGTATGAGTGCAGGAAGGACTCATGGATCTCACTATGGAAAAGCATCTGTAGAGACACTAAATATACTATAATTTGGGGTAGTGGCAGTAAGAAAGGTTTAACCCCAAGGAGGTGTGCAGTTACAGTTACAGTAGGAAGAAGCAACTAGAGAAGGGTCTTGCCATCACATGAGAGCTGGGGTACAGCTTCCAAGGCAGTCAGGTGCAGGTATGGGATATGCCAGAAAGAGGACTTTTTCCACACAGCAGTTTTCCCACATGTTTCTTTAAGCTGTGAAAGTTTCTGCCATCGGATATTGTGGAAGCCAAAGTCTAAATGGAATAAAGAGCCATTAGGGACTATGAAACACAACAGAGCAAACATTATATCCAGCTCAGGACCTTCCTAAAGCACTGGTGACCAAAGCTGAGTAGTAGGAAGGAGTTAAAGGAAGATGTATTCTTGCCTTCCCACTATGTTTCTTGCTCTATTTTCCTAGGTGTCCACTAATTACCATTGCTAAAAGCAAGATAGAGAGCTAAAAGAGTGTCTGATCTGACTCACTATTGACTGTTCTTTAGTTCTTAGATAAGACTTAAGGAGAAAAAGCTTTTGCTCTGCAATGTCCTACTACACCTCAGGAGAGAGCAGCTTAGTGCTGGGCCTTGGTCACCCAGACACTTGCACACAAGTGACTTTGAACATATAAATAGGTCCATTAAATTCCCTGGGACTACTCAAGTGTATAAAATTAGGCATGTGTAAAAATATTTCCAGGTGCAGGGACTTAAAACACACTTTCACTGTGTGGCCCCAACTCAGCAAATCATTTAAGCATCTTCTTAAACCCCCAAACTTTGGTGTGTTTGGCCAAGCAGGCATGGACTCGTGGCAGAGCTAAACCAGTGATTTACAAATATGTAAAGCACAAGCAATAAGACCATGGGATACTTGTTTAAACTCTGATTAAACAGATCAACAGCTGAGGTTACAGTGCAAACCTTGTACCCTGCAGTTGCAGGTTTATGAATTCTACAGACATGATGGGAAAATAATCAAAATTCTTCTAGTATAGACATTTAATTCTGATCTTTCCTTTCATTGGGCTCACTAATTGGACAGAAATTACCTTATTTGTGGGCATCAATTATCATAGTCAAGATTGTATGCAGTTATAGTTTTGCGTCTTAAAACTTCTTCCAGAGCAATAGGATTAAGTGAGACTGTCATTAGAGTATTCTGATAAATAACAAGGTGAACCTTAAAAACTCGCTGACTGTGGAACAGAGACACTTAAAACAGAATGTAGTGTTTAGCCCCAGGCCTTGGCAGCAATTGAAACAAAATGTTTTGAAACAAAGCAAATTGGCATTTTGCTGACTTTTAATGTACTGCCTTTCCAAGCAAGACACCTGGTTCAACTACACAAAACATCTATTCAGAATTATAGTCTGAGCTTTTGTTATGCAAAAGGTAAATGAGGGCAACATGAACTCTATGAGAGAGTAAGGTTTGGGTTTTTTTCTTTTTCCCGAGGGTGATCTGTCAAGAAGACACTGGTTACTGACAGAAAACCAGGAATCTTTTGAGGATGTGTTGGGGGCTTTTTTGGGGGGAGTGGGGGGAGACAGTCCAGTGGAAAAAAGATACCAAGTGCAGTAAAATACACTAGCTGCATTAACCAAAATAAATGTTTCCACATTTGCATATCATGTTTTATAAAAACGGCACATGTGTGCGTGCATACATGCATGCATGCAAGGGCATACAAGTATATAAGAAGGGGTAATTCACATATGTAAGAGGCAAGAAAGGTGCATGTCACAGCATTGTTCATGTGTTACCTTAACTTTGATGCTTTCAAAGGCATTTTGTGAGATTCCTGCCGCATGGTAGGTGAGTTGTTTCTGTTTCCTTGCAAGTCTGCTGGCTTGGGATTTTGATGAATTCAAACCAATTGAATCTGATGGATTATCAAGTTTATTAACCATAAAGAAGGATCTAAGTCCAGACTAACAGATACTGTAACCTCAACATTTGTATTTAAACTTATGGGAGGGTACAGAGTCAATGAAATCCTTGCCTGCTTACTCAGAACACCCCTTTCATCTTGAATATCATTTGAAGGGTAGAATTTGTCATATTTCAGTATTAAATCTCAGTCATGCTGATCAGAAGCCTGAAGAGCTTGACTCATTCGACCACTCTTCAAGCTCCTCAAGCTTTCAAGCAACAGCAAAGTAGCTTGAAGCCTTCTATCAAAAAGCAGGGTGATCAGTCAAACAAAGTACCAATATTACAACAAACCCCCTCTGTATTTTTTTCATCCAGCCTCACATCTTCAAACAAAGTGCACAAAAAGCCCTCCATAGCTGATGCAGTCCTTGTTCAGGCTTCGTGAAGGTCACAGGGGAGGCAACAGTTGGATGCATATGTTGTGTTTAACTGCAGTGGGTTGATCGCTGCTGTATGTGGAGTTCCCTTTGCTGCTCATGGACAGAGCCTCTTGTTGATTAACAGCTAGGTAAGAGTTGCCTGGGAATGCTTCAAAAAAAACTGAATAAAAACTTCTCAAAAATGACTTGCCTTTGACTAATTTGTCTCCTTGAAAAAGCTGTTGAAAAAAAATTAGGACTAATCTAAATGTCTCCCTTTGTAATTTCAAGGGAAAACTGGTGGGGGGGGGACAGGAGAGGAAGTTCTCTTTAAAAGCACTTTTCATTTTTTAATACAAATAATAAATGTTTTTAAAAGCTGACATAAAAATGAAAAAATGTTTGAAAGTTGTTAAACAAAACCTGTTTCATTTTGTTATGTTGAGGTTTTTTTATTTCAAAAAGAGGCTTGATATTTTAACTATTTGTCTTGACATCAGTAGATATTTTTTACTGATTTGAGACAGTAAAATACTCAAAATCTTGAAAAATTCCCATGAGATAGAAAAAAACATCCTACCCAGCTCTACAAGAAATCACAACAGAAAAAGACAGTCCTGACTTTATACCTGAACATGTGTTTTTGGGGATGGTGATCATGAAGGAGGTAAACACTACTGTTGGTGGATGCTTCAGGGAAATCAGATCTGTGCTGGGATGGGTGGCAGATTAACCAAGCTGCAGGATGACAGGTTGTGTGGGTTTCATGGGATGATTCCCTGGGATAAAATGGTCTTCCTATAATAGTATACAACGGACAATTTGCTACATCCTTCAAATAGTTATTTCCTAAGGCAGAAAGGCCAGTCCTCTTCGCTGGCAGCTGCCTCTTTAACTACAATCATGAAAGTATTGCAAAGTGCTCCCATGGCAAGGTAGGGCTGCTGCATTTCCAATGAGGCAGGAGAGAAAGGGATGGGAGTAGCATGGGAAGTCCCTGCCCCATCCATGCAGACCCTCCAGCCCTTTGCAGCTTCAGAGCTGTCCAAATCTCCCTTCCCACCAGTACCTTCACCCCACCACAAACTCCTGCCCTGTGGCCCTCATTTTTCCCTGACTCCCTACTCCCAAATGCTTATCCCCCACTCCCAAATGCTTATCCCCCAGCTCCCCATGCCCACTTTCTGAATGGGAACCCACCTCCCCAGCTCCAAGCTCTCCCCATCGCATTTCCCATCTAGCTTCAAATCCTGCAGATGATTAAAATGAATATAAGTAACCCCATTCTCTCTGTGCTAACAGAGACAAGTGCAGGCATTAATTCCTGCTCCCGCTCCTTGATGTAATGCTCGCTCTTGGCTCCCAGCCCACAACCCCTTCCAAAGGAGGGATTTCAGGAGCCTTGGGACCCCTGCTGTGTACAGGGTTTGGCTGTGTCCCATGAGACATGGGCTTCTGGCTGCCCCAGGGCTGCCTCAGCTGGCCAAACCTGCATCCTGGGTTCCTCACAGAGTTGCCTGGGCTCCTGGCAGTGGTTTTCAAAATCCAGACAGGAGCTGCAGCTCAAATTCCACCTGGATCAAACCTCAAGGGAAGAAAAAGCGGACATGTCTGGGAAAAAGGAGCTTTATGGTAATTCTGCAGCAGACAACCAGTCTTTTAGGACTGGAGCCGATTTTCTAGAGGCTTGAAAGGGGACAAGTAGCCCAATATCCATGGGCAATGGCAAGTGCAAACACAACAAGAGTAGAGTAAGACTAGTCCTAATCTGCCTGGTCAGATCCACATCTCACACTAGATGGATGCTGTCCAGGACTGCAAATTACAACATATTCTTCATTCTGACTCACAGCCTGGGGCTGGCATTGGCCATAATAGCAGGGTGAAGGTTTTCTTGGGGCCTGTGCAGAAAGGCAGTGCTTCTCCCTAGCACCCTGGTGAGAAGGAGGGGTGACTGGTTGGGGTAGGTGGCCTGAGAGACAGAGGGAGGCATCCTCAGCTCTCCCATCAGAGCACTTCCCTCTTGGTTTTGGTAAAGCACTGGCTCCACCTTTCCACCAGCATCAAATCCACAAGCTCTGACTCGGGCTTCTCAGAGACCTGCCAAAAACACCATTAGGGCATGAATATGAAAGACGGGAGAAAATTAAACAAAACAAGGGCCAGGGGAGACTCAAATGCTCCAAACGCTAACAGAGGTGAGAAACATTTCTGCCCTTGCCCAAAGCACAGCAAACAGGCATGGAGCAGTGAAATCAGGCTGTCACTGAGCAAGCAAGAATGGGGCTGCTAGGCACAATGGTCAAACGGGGAAACACCAGAAAGCCAAGACCAAGGTGCCCCCTTCCTGGATGTCTGGCAGGGGCGTGTCCCTGTTGGGAGGGATGAGGATGGGCTGCCTGCACTCCTCAGGCAAACCATCTCAGACCTTTGGGCTCAGTTTATTGTTTGGTAAAACAAAGGCGATAATATCTGCCTCACATGGGAGTTGTGAGGCTTATTAACATTTTGTCTAGTGCTTTGAGATCCACCGAGTGAAAGTCCTTTATGACTATTTTATTGTTATTGTACGGAGATCAAAGTAAGAGCTCTAATCTAATGCCATCCCTTTTATGTTTATACCACCCACTTGTATCCAGCAGTCAGCCTGACTGCAGAGTCTCCGTTCAGCCTCTTGGTCTTTCAAGGCTGCAAGTGTTTGTTTGTCGGTGAGGTTTTCCAGGGTAACTGGCTGCTAGTCAGTTGTAGTCTGAACCTTGTAAAAGCATGAGGGCAGACACAAAATTGCATCATTATTTAGCAGGGCTGGAAGTAAATAATTTAGCTCAGTGTTTTCTCTAGTTATGCACTGTGTTAAACAGATAGGTGTGACAGGCTGAAAATGTACAGTATCAAGGCAGTGCTCTATTTGAAATAATTTGTAATTCATTTATATTCAACCTTTGGTCCTTTTATTATGCATGGGGGGGTGCTCTTGTAAGTACAGATATATATACATGTATGTGTGTGTATTTTTAAGCCACAGAAGTCCGTAGGTGACAGAACAGAAGGCAACAAATGGATAACTCATGAATTTTCCCTACCTTGTTTGAAGGAGCTGGTGTCAGAGTGTGATCTAATCCTACAGATATTTTTTTCTTTCTTTCCTGTAAGGGAAAGCTATTGCTGGGAATCTCAATTTATTAAGTGTATGTACTTGTTTCTTCATGGACATCAATTTTACAAAGTGCCTTAATGTGTAAACTGTACACAAAGGGCCCAAGATGCTGAAGGGTGACAGTAAGTGCTCTGTTGACAGGAGACTGTGTGGTCCAATTATTAGTAGAGGGAAAAAAAAGCAAAAGCAAAAGCAAAAAAAAGAGTATGCAACTTCATGTCCAAACCTGAATGAAAAGAGGAAAAACATGAGCTCTATAGAACAAGTCATACTCCCATTCTTGGAAGAAGACCAAACACCATGGCAGATATGTTTATTTTAATACTTTTATTGTGCTGTATATTAGTCTAAAGCTTGTTCATTTGAAGTTCAGTACCAGAGGGTACAGCTGCCACAAGTGACCTAATTCTCCACTTGTGTAGCAATTCACACCTGCATGGGTACAAAATGTAGTGCTGCCTGGGTAATGGAGTTTTCTCTTTAGTGACTGAACTGAAAAGTAGGAACAACATGGATTTAAGAAAATAAGTTGTCCAAAGTGGAAATGTCTTGATTCTTAGCAAATCAAAGAGCTGCATGTTTTATTCTGGATTGCTCTCAAAAGATTCTCTGGAGCCCAAACTAAATGTTTGGGGTAAAGGGGATGTTTTGTTTCAGGTTACTTGCACTTTGTAGTAAGAAACAAAGGAAAACCAAACAGTTAAAACAACAACAAAATGATTATTTTAAATAAAGAAGCAATCAAGATGAAAACTTAGGATCGTCACTTCAGAAGTGCTGAAAAAATATGTTCTGATGCTCTGGAAATGTCTCTCTTACTGTATGTTACCTCACCTAAAACTAATCACTGAATTCAGCTCAAATTTGTGAAGCTTAATACTGCCCAAGCCTGTATATTTGACTCATTTTTATTTAGCAGAGCAAGTAAGAGCATGTGTTTAAGTGCTTTTTAAAATAGAGAACTCAAATAATTCATAACAGTGGGGTTTATCATGGAACAATTCCACAGCCTCATCTATCAGCATACCAAGGCCCTATTTCATGAAAAAGTTAAAAAGTGCATATATCCTGGTGAAAATAAATAAGAGTCTGAGGAACACAGGCAAGTCCTATGAAAATATACAGTCAATCAAAACTCACATTTTCCTTTAAAAGAGTAGGGGATAGGATTTTTTAGAAAACTGTTTGTGCAGTTCAAATAAAAAGGTGCACAGTAGATGAACTGCAACCACAGGGGAACTTCAAAGAGACACCAACGCTAAGGCAGGTGTGAAATCGATTGTAATTGCAGAGATTTTGTGATACGGCTTATTTCTAGATGATTACCTACCTACTTTCAGTGCCTTGTCAGCTGCCATATGTGTGTATATTTATCTAGTCATATAGGTAATTATATTTAAATATATAATCTATTAATCAGTGCCAATATCTGGTTTTAATCATTCCACATCCTTCTACTGCAAGAAAAACCAAACCTACATGACTGTCTTAAGCCCTTGACCTTGAAAGATTTCTATATGTACATTTTTGAATTATCACACAACATCTGTAAATCTTGCACTAATACCCTCAGCAACTCATAGCCTTTATCTGCCTTTTTAGGGTCAGATTTTCTGAAGTCCTGAGTGTTAGCCCATCTCTCCCCTCCCAAAAAGGCCTTTGCTTGGCTTCAAAGGCACAAGAGACAAGCTAACACAAATTGCTTTAAAAAATCCCACCCTCATCTATTTTGCTGCTCTCCCTGCCCCATCTGAGCATCTCCTGTTACCCTGGGCAGCTGCACACACTAGCTGCAGGTAGCACAGTCTTGACTTGTACAGTAAATTAAGAAAGCTGCACACTGCTGCCCTGGTGTGTGTACAGCATTTCAGTAAGTTGTTGCTTAGAATGACAGCGATTTTGAAAGATGATTGTGGGATTACATCACAGAAACTACTCCCCTCCAGAGTGGGTGGCACTGCTACATTATAGATGAGAAATTTATCTTTTTTTGGTTCTTTCTGAAGTATGGAGTCAAATAGATTTGTCAGCAGGCAGTGTCCTGGGACTTCATTATCCGTAACAGGAATGCGAGCTCATTTTTACTGCAGTTCAGCAATGGGGTAAGATTCTTTTTTTTCCCAGGGTGGCCTTTTTATGTGCTAAAAATGCTTTGTCATGGTAAAACACAAACCAAGACTTTCCTTAAAATCCCACCCCCTCTCCTGGGGTGTTCGCCTCATCCAACTCTTTGGAGATCAGTGTGACTCATGTAGACTATATCAACATACTTCATCTTTCTTTTTTTTTCCTCTTCATTTTCAGTGCTAGAAGAAAGAGGAAAAATTTTTGTTAAATAGTGCAGGAGACAGCAGGGTGAAAGAGAGCTTGTGGAAAACTGACACTGCCCTAGCATTTCCTATCCCAGGGGCAGGGATGTATGTCCAACATTAATGCACTCTCCAGCCCAGCACCAAGGCATTGCCCAAGCCCGCAGCCAGTATCCACTAAAATCTACCTATGCAAGGGGCAGATGCCAGCCTGGGAATACATTTGGCCTGAATTTTGCCCATGCCTCTGCTCTCTGAACTCCCTGCTGTGGTGGGCTCCTGCAGTTCATGCTTCCAGGCTGCCAGCGGATGTGAGAAGCCAGCAGCATCTTCTCTGCTAAGGTGTTTTACACAGAATCGCAGACTGGTAGGGGTTGGAAGGAACCTCTGAAGATCACGTAGTCCAACCTCCCTGCTAGAGCAGGATCACCTAGACAAGATCACACAGGAACACATCCAGGCAGGGTTTGAATGTCTCCAGAGAAGGAGAGTCCATAACCATTCCGGGCAGCCTGTTCCAGCACTCTGTTATCTTCACCATAAAGCAGTTTTTCCTTATGTTTAGGTTGAACCTCTTGTGTTCCAGTTTGTGACAATTTTCTCTCGTCGTATCACTGGGCACAAGTGAGAAGAGTCTGGTCCCATCCTCCTTAGTTATAGTCCATGTCTGTTTAGTGCCACATGACATCAGCAGCTTTTGTGAGAAGAAACTTAGCCCTGGCCCCTCTGGAAAGCAGGACACTTCCATCAAAGATGGTGCTCAGCAATGCTGTGGGAGCTTTACCTGTGTCCTCGTGATGGCTAGCAGTCACCTTGCTGCAGCACAAGTGGCAGCTGAACCACAGTTCCTGGCTGTGCACACACTTGTGGCCAACCCCAAAGGCAAAGTTAGCCACCAGGAAGGACATGAAGGAAGGTCCGTCCTATCCAAACAAGTGTCCCAACCACAGGAACAGTGCTATGAGGACACCTTCTCCCTCATCCTCTTTGCAGACCTTCTCTAACTTTGCCAAGATAATTTATCCCAAATGCAGGAGCTTCCCAGTGAATCAGCACTGCTTGGCAAAAACAATCCCATCTGCACTCCTGTTCAGTGGCAATCCATCCTTGCCCACATGCTGTCCTGCATACACAGAGCTGCACCTACCAGCTGCACCCCACTTTTCTTCTTCCAGACATCCTTGTGTATACACAAGGATCTCAGAGGGCTTTGGTCCAGTTTTAAGACTGGCAGAATTTTTGCGGCTCTTGAATGTAATTTTAGAGAAAAAATTAATTTAGGTTCCAAGAAAATAACCTCTTCAAGGTATTCATTTGTTATACCCAGTGCCTTTGAGAAAGGCTTGTCTTCATATCTGGTAGCAATCTGTCAAATTAGTGACTACGTAGCAGGGTGGGCATCTGGGGTCCCTTCCATTCACATACCAGTTACGTACCACTGGTGTGGCTCAGCAGTATCAATGGAGTTGTGCTGCCTCTGCAACTGGTCTGATGTGGTGAATTTCCAAGGCCCACTACACACTAGTTAATTCTGAAAGACTAGGTCCTCAACAGAGAGAAAAAAAAGTAAAACTGCAGTTGCTAAACACAGCTATGCTAGTATTACAAATCAGTTGAAGTTTCAGCATCTATTTGTTGGGATCATCATCTGCTCCCATTGAGAGGCAGTGAAGATTCCTGTCCCTCACCTTCCACAGAGATGCTCTAGATTTGAGTTACTGCTGGAACACAAGACCTCAAATCTGTCCTGACTGAACCAAAATGAGCATTCACAAAGTACATATAGGAAAAAGTTAGTGGTTTTTTTTCCCTGTATAGTTAGATATCCTATCACTATATTTTCCATTTTACTCTAAATATAGAATTAGGAGCCAAATTATCTGGTCCTTTAGTAACTTCACTAGTATAACCTACATTTATATTAGTTGAAATACATGTGAGAACAATATGGAATTATAATTCTACGACAAATTAAGCAAAGACACAAGTGGGTAGAATGTAATACTAAGTATATAACAATAGAGAAGGGAATAGAATCAAAACTTGAGCTTTAGTCTCAAGCCCACACTCCCATGACTTTACTCACCCTAGTTTTATACCACTCAGCTTTATGATAATGAAAGAGCTGAAATGCAAAGATCAGAGCTAAATCTTGACTTTTGAATAACTCACAGCATCTAGTCCCCTCCGTTCCTTCCTGGATTGCTCTCTCCATCATTCAGCAAGCATCATGCTCATGATTTGCAGTGCCACTGCTATTTGACTACATGACCCATTTATCATCTCCACACTTCAGCATGCTCATTTTTCTTAATTTAACCAATGAATGAAGTAGCCCTAAAACACAAAAAGAAAATGAGGGAAAGTGCTTATACTGGATCTAAGAAAAATGCCGGCTAAATTCCTCCCTTGGAAAACAAAATAAATTCCTTTATTTTCAGTCTCAAGTTTATCACAGCGTTTCTCCAACTGAGAAAACCTCCCTTACTAGGTTTACAGTTTCCACATTGTGCAACAGAGTGGAACAGTTAGAGTCAGCAGAGTTAGCTCTGACTCATCTGTATAAATCAGTCCTTCTTGGATCAGGGTCCCATTTTTGCAGATTAAGTTGCTGGGAAGAAATATCTAAGTGCTAGAAATAGTAATCTCAGTCTTTTTCTAGTCATTTAGCCCCCTTCAGTAGGTCAGCTAAAGTCAGTGTCCCTGCCTGCAGTAGATGTGTTAGGTGCATTCACACTTCTGTGAGTTTCTTCACGTAAACTCTTCTCAAGCACTGCAGTGAGGCATTCCCCAGCATTGCATAGGGACCCACCACCTTCTGCTTTGCATTCACCTCCTGTCAGACCCTCCTGGTGGCTCCTAGCTCCTGCATGCTTGGCATCATTTGTCTTTTTTACACTAAAGGGTCCTAAACCACTCATTCTTGACACAGAAGCTGTTTGCACATGCTTGACGATCCTTGCTACCCTCCTGTGTGTCCTTTCTTGTCCTGGGATGGCCTTTTCTGAGTGGGGCAGCAGTACTGCATACAGTATTCAAGACAAGGACACACCAGGGTTTTATTCTGGGTAGCAGTGACGGTGGTTTAGTTCGGTTCTTCCTTTCCTGGGGCATGGAGCTGATATTTCCATAGCACTCTCGCCCCAGGACTCCATTCCTGGATGCTCACAGATGACTCAGAGCCTAGTGCTGCATATTTAAAGTTAAGGTCTCTTTTCCCAGGCTGACATCACTTTACAATGATGAAATTCATCTGCCATTCTATTCTTCAGCTTAATTTCCTTCTGAAAAATATGAATGAGTTCCTGCATCTTAGAGTTCAACACTGTTCACCATCACAATGGTTGTAAACATCTTTAAATATGGTCTGGTAGTAATGCATTCATAGTGTTCTAATTAATCCCTCCTATTGCCCAACATCAAATGCAAAGAAGTATACTAATTTCAAGCCAGAATTTAAAAGAAACCTCCCCAAATGACCATTTGAGAACTGTGGAAGAAAAGCAAATAATTAAAAACAATTGATGCCATCCCAGCTCTTTGCCTGTGAGCAAAGCAAATTATCCACAGCACACCATTTTCTTCTGCTTTGAAAACGTATGCACAGGGAAACAAATCACTCTAGAATTCTCAGGCTCATTAGATCATGTTGAAAAAAAAAGTATAATTGTGTTAATATTTTGAAATATTTTTCACATCTTTCTCTTTCATGTGAATTTTTTAAAATTGTATTTTAAAGTCATCATATTTCAAATTTTGGACTATTTCTGTTACCTCTGTATCCAGTAAGAGGAAAAAGAATAATACATTTTAATTTGCAAGTGACCTTTTTTTTCTCTACAGAAAACTGCTAATAGTTATGTCAAATGTACACATTAAGAATATTCTCTAACTACTAAAAAAAGGCATCATGGAATGAAAGTGTAGAAGAATTGAAAGCAATTTAGAGCACTCATAAGCAAAAATAGGCCAAAGTCATTCCTCACAAAAAGTGTGTGTGGTGATGGATGGGGTAAAGATCAAGGCTAGGAGTTTTTCGAAGCAAAATATCAGAGATTCCTCAGCAGAAGGACAAAGTTCACCGTGTGAGGAAATTGGAGCTCTCTTTTGCTAAGGGAAATGGAGAAGATGCATCAAAATAATCAACTGCAAAAATATTTCACAATCTATCCTTGACTTTGGAGATAAATGTGGGTATTATCTTTTTCTCCCAAAGATATATGTGTGACCAAGAAACTGGTTCCAGTGCTATTATAACCAAAAGAAAGATAAATAGCAATTAACAGAGATGAACATGTCACTTACAAATCAGGACTTTCAAACCCAGCACAAGTATTTTCCTTGAAAAAGGAGAAAAACCGAGGAGAAAATTCCACTTCAAGCCAAAGACGTTGCTTTTGAAACATTACCTTGCTGGGCTCAGCCCTGCTCCCAAAGCACAGTGAGCAGGGTGGGGAGCCACACTGGGCACACGCCATGCTCCAGTTTTGCCCAACTTGCTCCCCAGAAACCTGGACAGACAGCCCACGGCAGTGTGGCTGCTGCCAGGAAGAGGGACCACACCATGGTCTGAGACGGGAAGGTGTTTGGAAAAAGCAGGAGCCAAAACTGAACAAATCAGAGTTTGCAGCAGGAAATGCCTCAGAGGGAAAAGCAGAGCAGCACCATGGACTTAATATAAGAGCCAGAGCTGGGGCAGAGCCAAACAGCAAGGGCAGTGCTGTTCAGTGGGAAAGTCTGGCATCATAAGGGAGGCACATCAAGAAACCCCAAACTACAACTGTGCGATGTGTCAGGCTGTAGGGAGAAAGGCTTGAGACAGAAGGGGAAGAGATGTGTCTACAAGCACTCCTGCCTGGACCTATACACATGGTGCAAATTCCTTAAAGCCTAGGAAGTATTTCTGGATGAAGATATCACATCTGCTCCTTTGTCTCCAAATTGAATTTTCTTAGCTGGGTTTTGCTGGCTCTTTTAATTCCTTTTTTTTTTTTTTAAACTGAGGCATTGACTCTCCAAGAGGTGTTAACTTAAAGTCACTGCTGAAAATCTTGAAGGGAGAACAAAAGCATCTCAGCTTTTCCCAGAGCGGACAGACAATGGCCAGCGAAGCATCACTTTGTCACGAGGGGAGAGGGAATTTTTTTTGGGCTGGCTGTGGGCAACCGCGGGAGGATGGAAGCAGCGGTTTGAGGGAGCAAGTAATGGCATGTGCAATAAATGATGATGAAATGTGGCTGAACTAAATAGTTAGGGCCAGATTCTTGCCCTTCTTTCCTAAAGTCAGCAAAGTTTAGCTGGCTTTACAGCAAAGCCAAGTGGGGCTGAGAAATCAAGTTCAGTGTCATCCAGTTTTAACCATCCCGAGTGCCTGCAAAGTGTACATAAGGTTAAACAAAATTTACCGTAACTCATATTTTAAGTGTCTCTGAACTTGGCCGCCCACACAGGAAACAGCTTGGAGCAGGTGGTCTGCGAAGCTGGCGGATCACGGCTGGCTCTGCTCAGGGTACTTGTGGGTTACTGACTCACTGCCGAATTATGAGCCCAAACAAAAGGCTTTAAGATAAACTCAAAGTCAAGAAATTGAAGAAGTCAAGGTGAAGGAAATGAGGATCCCAGCCTGTGCCCTAAATGCATGCAATGGATGAGGAGTTGGTAAAAAGCAAAATAAACCAAGCGGCTGTTGTGCTGGGGTTTGCTCCTCCCACTTGCCAGAGCACCTGGAGGAGAAATCACGGGAGTGTGACAAGAAATGGCAGGTGAGGGAAAAGCTGTTCTTGATGTGTCATGCTGCTTCTAGCCTGTTAGTAAAAAAAAAATCCCCATATTTTAGAGGATATTCCAACCATCTGATTGAAACTGTTTGCTTGAATATATTAAAAATATTTAAATTCTTACTCAATAATCACTCCTAGATTAAAGTCTTGTGAATACTGCCAGAAACTATTTCTAATGCGAATATTTTTTCTCTCTGTCAGAGCTAAAAAGGTCACATTGTGGGAGAATATTCTGCCAAATTGGGAAAAGTTTGCTGCTTGTTGATCAGCCACGTCACATGCTGAAGTTTTGTGTAACTATTAGTTTCAAGGTACTCACTATTATTAAAATAGATGCTTTTATTTCAGATACTGTTAAAAATTACAGACATAAGGGTAAAGGAGAAATAGACTTTAGATAAGAATATGTTTTCAGCCCCTCTTATGCTCTAGTTCTGCTGTGAATGCCATGCAGTGAGTGATTTTAGTGACTTCACTGTGCAGTGACAAGAAAGGTTTTTCACAGTGGCTCCTAGCTCTGAACTTTTCACACTCTCATTGATGTATATAAAATGTACTGTATGGTGATAGAATTTGGTGGATTATCTGGCAGCTGAAGGGACCTCACTCGGGCATGTTCTCTTAGGCTGGTTCATGACCATCTCTGGAACGCAAAAAGGTCAAGCAGGTGGCTTGAGGATGGGGAGCAGAGGCAGAGGACCAGGTGAACACAGCAACACTATGCATTTACTTACTTCACTGTTTCTCCTAGGTACCCCTTCATAGTGGAGGTTGTTTTTTTCACTTCCGGCCTTTCCGTTTTCTTACCTGACTGCAAGGTCCACCATCACCCCAGAAATCTCCAGCAGAAGCGGACAAGGGGGCATGGTCAGCTCCAGCCAGCGATCAGCAATGACATTAATTTAGTTTCTGTTTGCTCTATTGGCAGGTCTCCTTTCTCTCACCATCACTCCTGCAGTTTTCTCAACAGCATAGATTTATGCACCAACAGTGCTTTTGATTCCTGTTGAAAAAGAGTACAAAACTGTCCCATTTCCTAAAAGCGGACTTTTCATTCAGAGAGCACAAATCTCATCATGAGTTTGCATGCTGTATACTAGGGCTGTCTAGATGACTCACAGCAGTTGCCAGCAGACATACCTGTACAAATGCACACCCTCAAGTATTATAAATTAGTCTAGTTGTCTAATGCACTGAGTGCTTAATACTGCTGGTAAAATATGTGCTGGCTTTGCTAACATGAGAGGATGTTGTAAGGTCTGATCTGAAGCCAGATTAACTCAATGAGCTTTAGATATGGGTTTGGAAGGTGCAAAATGCTCCAAAAATAGCTTCCATTCAGCGGAGGACATCAAACCACTGGGGCAGTTTTTTTCATGCTTCAAGTGAGGGTTTAAATACCCTGCGACATTAGGGTCTGTATGGTTAGCTAATGATGCCAGCACCCTCCTTCCCAGATTCGCTGATTCTGTGCTATAATCATGGGCCAAGGCATGTACCATAAATGTCTGCCAGTGCAGCAACGCAGTTCAGAGGTGTGAACTCTCATATGCATTCTTGTAGTAGGGTGCCGTATGAGCAGAGCTATACTGCAAAAACAATTGCATCTATACCAGGCACTTTTGCTGGTATCAAACTATTATGAAGAATTGCTCCCCCCTACTGCACAGTTTCTGTGGTATATCAGGACCACAGAATCATTTATTAAAACTAAAAATTAAGGATGCCTAGTGCTGTTCTGTACTGGGGAACTGCCCTATGTGATACGGATGGGTGAAAAAAAGATAGGTTTTTCCCTAAGAGTGGTACATTTCCACATATTCATGTTCTGTGGTTCAGCTTCCTTCAGCTGGGTAATGTGTTTTAAGTCACAAAGATATAATAATGCAGCTCTCCAGAAATCTCTCTTCTGATTTATTTGTGCATGCTACAGGAAAATTTCAAATGCTCTTTATAAACTCCCTAATCACACAAATTGTAAAATACCCAATCATGCAATGCTTTCCAAGAACACTTGGTGTGACATGTTTTCAGGAAAAGGACTGCTACTGTGTACATCAGGAATTCAGTGATCTTTTATGTATTTTTGAAATGAATTTCCTTGGATTTTGTTTTCACTACCTTAAAAACCATTGCTTGGCTGTGTTCTTTGCCACAAGTGGCTGGCTGAGCTAGGACATGAGGAACTGAATGATTTCAGGAATACAGCCTTCCACCCACAGCTATGCAATTTTTCAAGGCATCTATTTGATTTTACCTGCCCGTGTTTCTTTAAGTCAGTAGAAATAGCTGTATCTCTCAGTGAGGCGGGCTTGGTTGTGGTTATGCGCTGGTTGTGAGCAGCCAGAGCAGTCTACAGAGGTTTGGACAAGCTGTAGACCACTGAGCTTGCATGGTGGAACAGTTTTGCCACAACAGCATGAGGTTTGAGGATGAGCCACTTGACACTTCCGAAATGCATTTCTGAGTCCTGGGGAGTTGTGTGTTGCCTGCTAGAGCCAGCCCGACACTGGTACCCAGCTGAACACTTTATTTGCACAGGAGCTTCTCTTCATCCCATTGTAGCAGCTGTGATAAGGCTCCTCTTGCCTAATTTGGCTTTTTAACAGGGAGACGTGCAGTTATCCCTCCCAGCTTTGGCAGCTTCTTCTGCAGCCTCCTTCCAGAGGTATACACTTATTTCCCTTCAACGTCCAGGGAGCTGAGGTAATTAGCTGAGAGTACAAGTCTTGCTTCATACGGATGAAGTTGGGTGAAATTAAACCTTCCCTTCATCAGTTCTGAGCTTGCAGTGCCCTAAGTGGTTCCAGCATTGAGACCCTTCAACTTTTACTATATCTTTATTTCACTGCAATATCCAGATTGAAAACACATTGCAGGGATTGTTTGGGGCATATGTTGGTGTCAGATCTGTTCTGTGAGTTTCTGAAATTTGGCATTCCCATGTTTGTAAGACAAGACAGCAGTTTCTGCATTATGTTTTGGCTTTCATAGTTCAATGCTGTCTCTGAAGCAGATGGGCATTCAGTTCCATATGTCATCCAGAGCTTTGTTTTGAAAACACCAGGAAAAGATGAAAAAAAAAAAAAAAGCAGCAGCTACTTTAGTCATATTTTTGCCTGGATCATTGACCATCACTAAAAAGTGGAGCAACATTTAACAATTTTGTAGGTGTATTCAGACACACAAAAAAGAGCAGTGTAACTTCCAGGTCTATCTGCAGCACAAATGAAAAAAGAAATTAATCTGAATCTTTTTAATAGAAAAAATATTCTGCAATAATAAAATCTTCTGGTATGTTTATGTTATTTTTGCCACATTGCTTATATCAAGGAGGTATTTAAAAGCTGCATGATTTTGATGCATCTTATTGGACAACACCTCATTATCACTTCCTTCCATTATAGTTAAAAAAAGCCAAACCATCAAAAAGTATTTTTAAGGGCTTTAACTACAAGAGATTTTTGTTTCTGGTGAGAGAGTTCATTACTCAAAATAAAGCAATTTACTTGTTCACACCAATATCTTTCAAGGAAATTTCACTGGCATAATATTGAGTCTCTCCCCATATGTATTGAAGAAATTATTTGTTCCATCTTCGGCCAAAAAGACAGCTACAGAGTTGTATATTCTGTTCCCAATGGCTCCCACCTTCTTTTTTTTGGCACCCTCGTCTCCCTGGCGCACGGCTGTCACACACAGCCCTTCTTGCCCCACCATGGGCACAGCTGCACTCCCTGTCAGTCAGCACCACAAGCACCACAATTCATGGCAAGATAGTTTAGGACAAATCCTCCCTGCATTTGCCTTTCTTGGTAGTGGGAGACAGCTTCTGAGCCTCCCTGGCATCTGAGCATCAGGAGCAAGGGGTAGCCAGGGACGGCAGCCCTGGAGGACATTTTGGGGTGAGCCCTTGCTCTCACCCATCAGTCACCAGCATCAGCTGAGGGAGCCATAACAGCTTCATTGCAGGGCCATGTGAGGCCCAGCAGCAGCATTCAGAGCTCAACATGAGCCACCAACCACACTTGCAAAGCAGTTGGCTATTAAAGGGAGGACGATGACTGGAGCACCTAGCTAGATAACCACCCTTCCCCATGGAGATCATGACAGGGGAGAACTAGAGGCCACTAAAAGTTAGCTTTTAACACCACTAGTAAAAAATGTGCATACATATCTATTATAAACCAGCATCTTTGGTAAGAACATTGAGTGGTTTCATCACCTTTTGTTTTTTAGAGACTAGCGAAGGATTTTGTACACACCCGCAGACACGCACATGCACGCACAAGCGCACACATTTGTTTTAATTGTTAATCCAGACAAACTAAAGGTTATGTTGTCGCATTAAAGGCTAATGTGATGAAAAGATCAAGGCATTTAATGAAGTGCAAAATTTATCCTACTTACAAAAAGAAACGTTGCTCTCTCCAGGGAAAACTCCGCACAGAAAATGTGGCTTTTTAATGAAAGTTATTTGTGTCTGTTTAATATTCTGGACCATGAGAAAATATTTTTGTTGTTGTTGTTTTGGCACGTTAATAGTGCAGAGTGTAGCACCACTTCATTTTTTCTAACAACTGGAACTCTGGCAGACAGCCCTGCGCAAAAGTGGATTACCTCTCTGCTTTAATGGGATAGTTCATTAGCAGCTTTGGTCATGTAATTGGGGAGGAGAGTGGGAAAACTTTAAGAACTTCCTAGCTGCTCTAGTCTCAGTTCACCTTCTATCAAGCACTGGGAACTCAGACTCACCGCAGCCTCGGAGACACTGGCTTAATTACTCTTTATCTTGGAGGGATTATTCCTGCCCCAGCTTCCCTCTCACAGAGGTTAAACACTGCCTAATGAATGCGGAGGAAGAATTTGAAAAATCACAACCCTGATCAGCTGTGTGAGACTTTTCAAGCTGCGTTGTAAAGATGGAGTTAGCAAAGTGCATGCAAAAGAGAAATCTCTTCAATGTGGGCAGCTGCCCATGACCTTCGCTGTGCAAGTAACATTGTAAAAACCTCTCAGAGCAGGCTCCTTTGCAGGGATTGCTCTGCCTTACACTCATATGCATCTTGAAATACTTAGACCCAGCAATTGAGTAAGCAGCTTCATACCATACAGTATTTTACTTACAGTCAAGTATAACTATATTCCTACACTTCAATAAACTGCAGAGAGCTAAATTTGGAATTCCTTGTCAGGGGGATTTGGAGAAAAGAAATGCATTACAGATGAATGCTTTCAATAGTTTCCACAGATTGACTGTAAAGTTAAAAATCACCTGTTCACTTTTGCTAAGGTCGTTTTCCCCTGCAGCTGAGATTTGCAACTGATGATATCCTTATAGTGAGTGACACTATGAAATTATTTATATCCAGCAGTAAGGAAATGATGTATTATATTGCTCACAAGAGGCATGGTGTATCCTGTTCTTGGAAGTCCATATTCATCCCTAACTTTTACAGGAACAAGGTTGTCAGAAGCACTGAACACTTCTGGCCCACTTGTGAAGTCAGTGCAAACTGGGGATTTATTTGTCATTATTGGAGTGTGCTGACAGCTTGCTCTCAGGAAAACCTGAATTACAGGAGCCATGCAGCAGATGTGGAAAGCTTGGACAACCTCATCGCAATTGTCTGTAGAGAAGGAATGCTGCAGTAGGCTGACGATGATTTTCAAGTTCTAAAATGTACTTCAACCTGGGATTTGTAAGAGCAAGGGAGAAATCTGCACGAAGCCATCCTCACACCTTGCTGTCTCAGAATAACTGGAGTTTCAGAAAACCATTCTATAAAATTGCCGTGTTACTTTCAGAGGCACTGGCTCTCATCTGGGACTTCTCTGGCTCAGAAGTATTTTTACCAGGAGATACGGTAGATGCTAAAGGAAAGGTGCAGAGCCCTCTAAAAATTTCCATGTATGGAGCTATAGTTGAAAGCAGACCAGCTTTGGTGAGGAGGGCTCTGGCAGTGCTGAGGATTAGAACAGGTACCTTGGGGTGACCAAAGTAACACAGTGCTATGAATCTTTCTGTCCTTCTGCATTTCCAGACCTTTTGGTATCTTCTTGCTGTCCCCACCCCCAGTGAGAATTCAGAGCAATTCTACTGATTTAGACCTACTGAAACACACGTTACTGTGTGACTGTAAGACTGTAGCAGACAGCAGGGAGTCAAAACCAACTTGTTAAGAAGTTAGAGGTGGCCGCAGTGTTTCTGGGAGTACCCTTCACTAAGACATTGTGAAAAACACATGGCTTTCAACAGGTATTGCTAGTTTCCTAACTAGGGGCCGTGAAAGTCCACTGTTTTGTTTCAGAATACAGGCAGCGGTTGTGGTAGCACCTGCTATAAAATTTCTGAAAGTTATAGTCTGTATGAGAGGCATGCAACATAAAAGTGGTAATACGTGTCCAGAGTCCAAGAGAGAGAGCATATCAATAGAGTGTTTATATACACCACAGACTTGATTCATTACAGCTGAAATGGCATAAGAATAGGTCTTTAATATTTATATATCAACAGCTGGTACAAATTCGCTGTGTAGGGCTAGCCTGCACAGGAAATTTTGCCACAGTAGCTATGCCAGGGTAGCTTCCTTTGTGGACTCTATTCTGGAATAAAAAATCATTTTACTTCTTAATAACACTTGTACTCACAAAATGGAAATACTAATGGAAATACTCTCTGGAATAAGAGAATGTTTATTCTGGAGTACCATGCATATGGCGAGTCACACAGAATGGTAACAGAATACCGGTTCTGTATAGAATTTTAACTCTGGATGATTTTTTTTCCAAGGAGAAAGCCTTGTGACAAATATGTAAGGGTTTAGCATGATCTAGCTAAAGATGTCCCTGCTCACTGCAGACATTTGGACTAGATGACCTTTAAAGGTCCCTTCCAACCCAAAATATTCTATGATTCTATGTCAGATGCAGAAGGCATATCTAAGGTAGGAACAGATTTAAAGCAGCTCAGAAAGAGTCATATTTTAAAATTCTGGAAAAATATGTTCTTCAAAATGTTGAAATTTTAGAATTCTGGGAAAGTTTTCTAGTCTTTAAAGGCTGCATTTACTCTCTCTGTACAAAACAGATATAGGAGATTGTCATATTCCTGGTATTTTATCAGAAGATGAACAACAACCCCACAGCTCAAGTAAGAGGATCAAAGTCACAAATGTTAGTCCATCACAAAACACAGGGGGTTTGAAGAACCTCTACCAAAGGAGAATAGCAGCCCACAGTCTGTCCTTGGTATGCAAAAGTAAATTTTTGATCAGATTTAAGGTTAGAGTTTGATGGACAACCCAGATATTAGGCTTGTCTAAAAAACACAAATGCACAGATCTACAAGTTGAAAACTTTAAGATGGAGCCTCCTCTTTACAGCTACACTTTCTGTTTTAATGCATTCTGTACAAAACCTTTTCATATGTCGGAAATAGAAAATGCCTACTTCAAATGATCAGGGTGCTGTCCTCAGGGGAAGCCAAAGAAATCCATGGTAACAAAATAAATAATGGAGGAAAAAATGGGTCACACTTTATTACAGAATTTCACGATTACACAGATCTTTTTTTGAAGTGTTAAACCGTGTCTTTTATTTAGTAAAGCATACCAGCCAACATTGGCATTCAGAAATCTGCAATTTATTAGCCATGATCCTCTTTCATCAGAAGTCATTATAAATAAAATTATGGCTGTTTTTTATTTATCGTAACTCATTGTGTTCACTAGGAATGATAATCGGCAGGTGAAAGTGAACAGCAGAGGAAACTATTGGAGAATATTCAGATGGGGCAGTTGTGCTAGTGCGAATGTCACAGGGCAATGGCAAACACATGGATGGGAAGCAAGGACTCCACGTGTGCTGGGGGTCACATATGTTCCCAATGTGGCAGCAGTAATGGAGACCCCTTTCCATTGGTGAGCGTCGCTCCCCAGTGCAGATCCTCCTTGAGGACCTGGGGAACCTGGCAGAGGACAACAATGAGCCTAACACTGAGATACATAGAAGTCCATGAGGCAGGTACAAGAGGAGGTTCAACGTTAAGGCAAAAATTGATGCCTTCAGGATTTTGCTAAACAGCTGAAGTTCTCCTCTTGAGATGTAAAAGCTGCTGCTGGGAGAGGGGTAGAGGCTTAGCCCTCCTGAATCTATTTTTAATTAGCACCTCACTTTCTGGGAAATGGACTCTTTGGGATATACCTTAAGTAAGGGCAGTCCACCTATTGCAACATGCCTTAAAAACCACTTGAGGGAATGAACTCAGTTTGAAAACCTTCCCTTTATTTTTTCAACTGGCAGATAACCAGTTCTTTTCTAAGGCACACAGAAGGAGAAAATCATCACCAGCTTTGAGCTGATTGCTCCACAGAATGAGCCCAGCCTGTGAGGGAGTCACCTGACTCTCAGCAGAGTCTGTTACAAGACAAGAGTCCTTGTTTCATGCATGGGGATTTTTAAATACCCTGATGAAAAGTTGAGCCTGGCAAAGCTACAGGTACATCCTGCCTCCTGTATCTTTTCATCTATACAATCTCTGGGACATATTGCATCCAAGTTTCCCACTTTTCAAAAATCAACCCAGTCAGGCAGCTTCCTCCATCCTCTATGCTTTATAGTGAGAATAAGGGATTCTAACTTTTTTCCTTTGTTTGAAAGAAGAGAAGGTGAACAGCACATAAGAGGTGCATTAAGGGCCCAAGCTAGCTGCCACACGAGTGGGGCAGCTGCAGAGGCATGGACATACTATCTGCCTCTTGAAACACCTTTGGTAGAGATGCAGGAAGGGTTTTTATGAGTTCTTGGTCCTGGCCCTCTCTGGGTGAATGTTCAAACACCAACCCAACACACCATCATTCTGCCAGTCTCCAGCCTCCAGTTATCCTCATTAGTTATATAGAAAGACATGTATTCAACATCATGTGGGAGAAGTAGCCCTTGCTTCAGCAAGCTGTCCATCTAAATGACACCTCAGTAGTATAATTTGAACATCCAACAAAGGAGTAAGATGTACCATAAAGACAGATAGAGTCTTTGATACAGTCATGGCAGGGCTTTCAATGTATTTTTCCTCTCTTCTTGGGTTATAACTTTCACAGACAGACACAATTTGGTTTGCCCATGCTCTGAGTTATGTATGCACAAGCCGACTGTGCACCAGAAACCACATGGCCATGGTTAGTATAGTGCTGTGCCCAAGCTAATAAACTGGGCTCTGAGGTGGGATGTATTCAGTTGGGCTCACTGCCACCCTAATATGTCTACCTGGCATCCATCTGGTACAATATGCAGGCAGCACATAGCTTCCCTTTCCTTCAAAAGACCATGTAGCTGTGCCCTTAATTATCTCTCCAGTGCTTATGGGTTAGCTCTGGAGGAAGGAGCATGTTGGAGGAAGGAAATGAAATAAAGACGTCCCTCAACTGCCAGGCAAAGGTGAGGAGGAAACTCTATGGACCATGGTCATCTAGGAAGAAATTAGGAGTGATTAGGAGCAAGGCACAGTAGGATTAGCTAGCACATGCAAAAGCAAGTGAAGAAATAAAGACTTCATGCATCCAGCTGTGGTATATTTTATGGGGGTATAGGCCCAAAGTCCTGCTGGTGACTGAACATGTCGAGACCACAAGAATTCATCACTCGCTGCTTCAGTTAGATATGAACGTCCTCAGCAGAGGATACCTCTCATGTTGCCATCCACATTGCTTGGCCAAACACCAAAAACTATGTGCAGGATTTTTTGATCCTCTTGGATCCCACCCACAGTGGCAACACTCATTCACATCCCAGTTCTCTCTGCACTGGTTCCTGGGACGCTCTGTGGTAAGAGGTGCCTCTGACATCTTAGCATCAGCACCAGCTAAGTACAGCTGAAGAAGAGGAATGGAAGTCACTAAGGGGAATTTTCCCATCCATTTCCCCCAGTCATCAAAGTTTGTAAGATTTGGTGTAAGAAAATTGCCAAATGAAAAGTCAGCTCTTTTGTGCTGGATAACTCTGGAGGTGTAGGAAAAGAAAATTTGTCCAGACCATAAGCCCTGTGGAAGTGAAAGCCACAAAGATTTTGGTCTTCCCTTTCATTGCCTCTGTCATCCTCACAGTTTCAGTCCATCTCATACAGCTGCTTTCCATTTCTCCCCCTTCTGTTTCTTTTGAGAACTTGTCTCATGAATGCAGTGTGTTTGATGGAGAAGATCTGGCTGCTTTCCAAACTCAGTCACCTTGAGGGGCAACTGCTGGAGTACCTCTGCTCTCAGGTGCAGAGCATCCAGTGTGTATGTCTCTGGTGAGCTACGGAATAAGGCAGGATACTTCAGAGGCCAAATATATTCCCCATGTGTTGCTGTAAACAGCTATTCTATTTTGCTGCTACCATTAGACCACCCTAGAGTCTCCTACACTTCTTTGATGCAAGAAGCCCTCATTTTAGAAATAGATCCAGGGAAACATATTAAGTCCTGAATCAAGCTGGGGGTAGGGGGAGGGATGAGTTTTGGCCTATTGTAGACAGAGGTCTCGCCCAAAAGTTTTGAGCTGGAGCTGGATGCTTCCACGAGAGAAGAGGGGGCAGCAGGAGGAGGCAGCAGAGGTCCTGGCAGGCCCTCCTCTGGGGAGCTGTAATAGATTCCTGCACATTCAATTAGTGGGATGGAGAGCAGATTAACACCAGACTATTGTCGCTGTAACTCATGCTGAGAAGAATCTTCGCTTTGCTCAAGATGTTGCTCAGATGTGAGCCAGGGTGGCCCTTTACCTTCCCAGAAGATATTCTAGGGAGTGTTACCTCTCCCATCAGAACAGGTTTGGCCTGCAAATGTTCACAGCATTCTTGCAAAGGTGGCTCCCTGGGTACACATGAAACTATGGTTAGTTAAAAGGAATTTTAGTTATCCATTATTCTTTCTTTTTTTTTTCTCCCTGACTCCCGTGTTGCTTTTAATCCATACTAGAAATTTGTAATTTCCTTAAGCAAAATGCTCAAGGTCATTTGCATCACGACCATGCAAATATGTGCGTTAACATCCTGCTGTCTAACAATAGTTTCTTCTTTGATGGAGTTTGGTTGTGAAATTCTGACCTTTATTGTATTTGTGTTTGCATCCCATTCAGCAGGGACATAGAAAGAAACAGGCTGCACAAACCCTATTCATACACAAAGCACAGCAGCAGCAGCCACAACAACAAAAGACAGCTAAGATAAGAAGAACACACCTGATGAGAAGCTTTTCGGTCCAAATGTGGGGGTTGGATGGAGTCGAGGCATGGTGTGGTAACCTGGGGAGTCTGTCAAAGCTTTAGGAATACACAGGAAGCCAAGCAAGATGGGCAGCAGTTTGCTTCATGGCTACCTTGTAAAAAGTCCTGTCAGACTGCTTCCCATTCACTTTTGGAAAAGTAATTTCCTCTTTTTTCCTCCATTCCCTCCTTAAAGTGCTTCCTTCTTTCTAACTCTTTCATTTGTCTCGTGTAGCAGTGGTACAGGTTCAGTTTTGTTTCTCTTCCTGTAGACACTGGGCCTCAGATTGCTCCTGAGGATGCTGGCTCTGGCTGTTGTACAAGCAAACAAGATGGAAGAAAAGCTGGAGGCAAAGAAGGGGGATGTGCACCCTGAAAATGAACCTGGAAACATAGAGGACAGGTATTAATTGGTGCTATAACTTGTCCTAGTTCTTTTGACTGAATTTATGTTGAAGATGCTCCTCGCAGCCTAAAGATAAAGAAGTGATGCCACAGTAAAGGCAGCTTTAGGAGAAACGGAACCCTGTGAAGTACAGCTAACCATAAGCAGGATCTTAGCAATGCCAAATGGAGAATATGGCCCAGACAATAGCCAGAAAGATTTGCCAAACAGAAGAGTCAGACTTAGGATAGGAACTTGGAGGGCATGGAAACGAGGAAGGGTACAGACTGGAAAATGCAGATATTCGAAGAAACAGAAGATCAGACCACAAAGCACAAAGTGGGTGCTGAGAACCAAGAGGTGATTCAGAGGACAGAGCACACTTCTCTGTACGAGAGGTCTGTTCTTAGAGATTTGTATCAATTAACATGGATCAACTGGTACAAGGCGAAAATGTTTTTCTCATGCACTCTTAGTCATTTTTGGAGGAGGTGGGCAGGGAGCAGGATAGGGTCTACATATATTAATGTATATTTATGCATACACATATATATTCATGGTAGGATCTTTATGTTGCACAGAACAGACCATTTCTGGGCACTTCTCCATATTTAAAAATACATTCTGGCAATTCAAGTGAATAACATCCAGCCACTTCCACTTTGGCCCGACAACCGCCTTTCTTTTCTTGATTTTGTATGTCTCCCCATAACAATGTGCTAAGCAGAGCCCAGGGGCTTGCCAAAGCAAGTCTTCTTGCCACGGTGCCCTCCAGACCTCCGAAGGTTAGCTCTGGCAAACTCTTGGAGGAAGTAAATTCCAGAAGCAAGAGTTCACCCTTGGAGCAGTCGCACAGGAGGGAATACTTCTCTGCTGCAGAGATTTCAGATAGGTGTTTTCTGGCCCCTGTCTACCACACGCAGTGTGTGTTAATATATAAGTGATGTAGTTGTGCCTTGTATAAGATAACCTTCCTTTTTTATGTAAATAGCTTTCTGGTTGCAGAACACATCTTTCAAAGGCAAAGTGCAGTATAATGAGGTTGTCTGGAGTTCATGGATAATGTGAACCAAAGCCTCGGGAAAGTAAAAAGTTGCCCATCCTGTAATCAATCTGCAGTGCTCACTCAAATGGACATATCTCAGAAGACCACATAGGGAAAGGAATCTAAAAGTAAGGTGGAAAACATGATGAAAGAAGAAATACAAACAATATCTAAAAAGAAAAAAAACATAAAAACTAATTTAGCAGAAGATGATACTGAATGCCAAAATATGACACTAAATAAATAATAGTGTTGGTAACTAAATACTAGTGTTTTTTTGCTTTTACACAGCCAGAAGAAAATTCCCAGGCTGTGAGAAGGGAGCAATGAACTGCAGTCCTGAAGACCAGCTAGAGGGTGTCCTGCCCACTCCCATCACCTGAGACTGGAGGGCACATTCAACCTCAGAGCTTGATCCCACTGTCATTGATGCTGCTGAAACCATGGAGGTTTCTCTGGAAAAGCAGTTGGAAGCCAGATAGGTATGTTATGCAGTACACCCATTAAGTGAATGAATTTCACTGTTCTTGACAGAGACATTTTTTTGTTGTTGTTGCAAAGCAGAAAAATATATTTTTGTTTGTCATCAGTGTTGTGTATTTTTATCCTTGCTTATCAATACTACAACGAAAAAAAACAAAATAAGCAGTCAACCAGGATGAACACTCTGCATTTCTAGGTTGCTTTCCAAGGAAACAATACCTGTCCAGCCATGTGATCTCTTGTTGTTCTCCCATAAGTACCTTTTGGAGAGGTAGCTGCTTTCAACCAAAATTTTCATGACAAGTAGAAGCACCAGAGACTACCAGGAAGGGCAAATAGACCTCAGCCCTACCTGCCACAGGAGACAGAGGTCAGCCAGATAGTGTATGGGGAGCCCAAGAACCACGGACTGTCACCTGTGCAGCCCCCATTAGGGCACACGATAGGAGGAGTACAGCTTGGAGGAGGGAGCTGAGGGCATTGAGTCTGGGGACAAGAAACAGAGTGGTGTGAAGGTGAGGAGGCTTAAGGGACACAGAGAGAAAGCTGGTGATGGAGACGGAGGGCAAGATGGAGAACTGGCGAAGATCTGGGAGCTGTACTGGAGAAATAATGAGAAACAAGACATGGCAGCTGGAGGAAAGATGCAAGAGGCCTCATAGAATGCAAGACCATAATAAATAGTTATGAAATAACTTCTTATTTTCAGGTCAATAACAGAAAGGAGGCACATAGCTGGGCTTAATGGAAATACTTTGCCTTGATGTGGTCAAACAAGCAGATTCTTTGGACCAACCTGAAGGTCTGAATCTGCACTTGCCCTCAGTGGTAGCTCTGTTGTAAGGGAATAACAAGCACCAGCTTCAAACTCCAGGTTAGCTGAAGAGGTGCTGCTCACGGGAGTATGGATATATCCTCTACCTGGGAATACCTTGGTCTTTAAAACATGTAGCAGTTCCAAGGGATCCATGAGGGGATTTCTTAAACTCAGCCCCTTTTCTCCTACCTTAAACACCTTCCTCTTTTACAAAAGTCAGCAAAAGTATTTTAATTTTTCAAGCCCTGCAAATTCTGGGGAGAAACATGAGACATTTGGCACTGCTTAGATTTATAAGCCCAGTCAGAGGCTCAAAGGAAAAGATATGGGCTGAGAGCACTGGAATGACTGAGTTGAAACTATGGAAAAGTCTAGCAAACAATAACGAAAGTAACAGTCATTTAAAAACAAACTGGCCCTAGGGCTACAACAGCCAAGCACTTTCTTTAGGCATGGACTTGATGCACAGCTCATGCTAGCAATGAGAAGGCTCCACAGGTGATGGCCATCCAGTGGTGGCCCTGGCCTCCACCACTGAGAGAGACTGAGGTAGCTCAGAATGGATGTGGGAGATCATTAACAAGTGGGAAAGCCATGTGCTGTAGTCAGATAATGCATTCTTCTTAACTGATTTGGTCCTAAAATCCTAAAACCTGTTGTCTTTCCCCTGCTTTATCAGTATGAAAAAATAACCAGCTAGGTTATGCCTGTGTAAAGTCAGTCAGGAAAAGACATCAGTACCTTGTCCTCTGCTGCAATGCTGAAATGCTAACAGCTCTGCAAAAAAAATTCTTAAGGCTGCACCACTGATTCAGCTAGAACTTTTCTAGGTTACAGAAATGTAAGGAAAGTCTTTGCAGCTTACAGTTGCAAGGGAACAAGAGTGGTTTACAGCAGCAGTACTTCCTGCCTGCAGTTTAAATCTAATATGACAACATGTCTTAGAATAAAAGGAGAACAAGAACTGTTCAAACAAATTGTCTTTAACACCGTTTCAGCAATGACTACTCCGGACTGGTGACAGCTTTCATAAAGTTTCACTATGAGAGAAATACATGGTTTCCCAGGAGGTCCAGGCATGTACAAGAAAATGTTGGCACTTAAGAGGCTGCCTTAATTCCAGTAATTGTTTAAAGAGTTCAAACACGAGCCTCTCTTTGGCCTTTAGCTAATCACTTCTTTTTCTCCAGGTGAGATAATTTTTACATATCTCACAAAGATGCAGAGAGGCTTACTTAATCATTTTGTAAAACATGCAACCATTAGGTACTAGGATGGTTGGATGCTGTCTGTGGCCACTTTTGGACACCATGCTTTCGGTGTGCTGAGAACAGGCAGTGCTGCCAGAGATGCTCACTGTAACACTCTCTTCCTAAAAGCTACCATAAGAAAGAAGTTTAGTCACTGTAGCCATGTTCAAATAACACTAAATATTTGTCTAGGTCCACAAGACAAGGCAGTTTAAAAGTTCTGAATCAGATTTCATCCTTGTCCCACTACTCAGTTTCCTGAAAGTTAAGCTGATTGTATTTGTATTCCCTCAGACACATATGCAGATGATCAGGCTGGGAGCGATTTGTCTTCTGATACCCACAGAATTATCTCTAAATGTTAAAATTTTACTGTACCCAAACAGTAGATGTTTTTGGGTCTCTGATGGGTATCTATGTACCTCCACATGAGAGGCAGGGTAAGGAACAGGCCAGTTGCTTTTGGAGAAGTAATTCATGTCCATGACACGGATGGAATATACTGATGGAGCAGTTTTAATTAGATACTTATAAATGCAGGTTTTAATTACATTCTTAAACTATAGAGGATAATCTGTGTGCTTTTAATCTGACTTTAGAGCTCTATAGTGCTCCACAGAAGAAACATTCTTACGCAGCTCCATAGCTTAAATAATTTGTTTTACTGCCAGTACAGCTGAGATAACTCTTTGCAGTTAACTCTGCCCCCACAGTATTTTCCTATGCTGTAAACATTACGTATGTAACATTTAAAATTAATTACTTGACAGGTAATACTTGACACCTGTAGCACTTTCCAGGTGAATATGAATTTATTTCCTGTACAAAGCAGGCACATTTTTCTATCCTTATCTAAGTGGTGGAGGAACCAAGGCAGAGCACTTAAAAGATTTGCAAGTCAGCACAGCTAGTGCTGTTTTCTGTCTGTCTGGTATAAAATGCAGATGAGATGCAAACTCTCAAATTTTAAGCACTGTCTTGTGCACTGGCATCCTTTTGCCCCAAACCCCAGAGTTTGGTGAGGGCTCCAGGGGATGGCAGCTGGTGGCGAGCTGGCCTGTTCGTGGCCCATGTAAGGAAATACAAAGCAGATCAAAAAGCAGAAACAAAGAGTGCAAGTTTTTAGTTATACTCAAAACAAGTCACATGCAATGTCTGCGGCATGCTTTCTGCCTGCAGTCTAGTCCTAGAGTCTTTTTTAACTCTGTGGTAAAGTTACATAGGCTTTTTTTCAGCTTTCTCTTCCCTGAGTGCCTAGGAATAAATGCCACTTACCTCTGTAGGTCTCAAATTCCCAGCAGATGAGAAAGCCTGGGCAATTTTCAGGGGAGTGGAGAGGGCTTTGGTGCTGGGTGTTGGGAGAGCCAGCCTTTGTCCTTAGCCGTGTGGGGGACTTCTCCCAAGCAGTTGCTTGAACTCCAACATGTAGAGAATGAAACAGATGTTTCTGTGTTTTAACATGTACTGATGATGACTGAAATCTTGCTGTTTTGAATTCCAGACTCTCTAGAGGAGTCCTCTTTCTCGCATCTTAATTTTTACTGTTGTGGGTTTTTTTATTCCATATATATTTAGTTGGAGAAGGGATTTAGAGGAATGTAAATAAGATGAATGTATGTCTGCAAACATATGAACAAACTTGGCAGTCCACTGTCAAGTGGTTGGTTAAATGTGTTGACACGATCATACTGTATTTTGACAGATTGAGGAGCCTGCCTGGTTTCCTACACTTACTTTCTCTCTCTCTCACACACACACAGACATTCACATTTTAAAACCAATCTAACCAGACAGGCACTATATTTGGCTGTACAATAGACAAACTGAAACTTCTTTTAGATCCTAGGCACCTCAAGTTAACTAGTTACTGTTACACAGATAAGCAGATGGATAGACAGATAGTTTACTTGTAGATTACCAGATGGGTAACATTCATTTTCCTTTGACATCTGCAAGTAGCTCAGCCTTGCAGTCTGACAAGACAGTCACAAGTGGAGTCAATAAGGATACTGCTTGTGTGTCCTACAGCTTTGTCACCCTGAATGGTTTTTGAAAGCTATGAGGACAGCGGTTGGAGTCCCCAGAAGCCAGTGCTCCTGCTTGTCTGCCAAGAGGCAGTCTGTCAAAAAGAAAAACATCTTGGGCTGGAGCCTCTGGAGTGCATATGCTGGCTAATTTATCCTTGGAGAGGAAGCATAGTCAATTCTCTGCAAATGGGCATCCGTCCTACTATCCAATATCAGCTGCTGGAAAAGTCCCTCCATATAAATTATCCCATATTATTTAACCACCTCTTAAAGTAGCCAGTAAAACAGCAGGTTGTTTGCCAGCTGTTTTAACAAGTTTCTCTGAGCAGTAGCATCCACATAATCAGTCCAAAACAATGCAGAGGCCACAGTGAGACAACATGACATGTTCTGGGGATGCAAGTTTTACCCAGAAATTAAGATTGTTTACTGAATTCTCCTGACATGAGACGGCAACTGATCTCTAAAGCCGTTTTTCCCTCATTCCCCCTCTCCTCATCTAAAATAATTATTTTTTTGGAGTGTTTTGCAACCAGACATGCTCATGTACAGCAGACTCTGCAGTCTGACAGCTCCAACAGCCACCCTGGTGGGGGCCTGGCCCCTGCCCAGCTTGCTGACTGAGCAGGTCCACCTCGCTGCCCTGGGGACACA
>NW_010163388.1:0-245 GCF_000695765.1 Mesitornis unicolor | reverse complement strand
GGACACACTGAGAGATGGCTGAAAGGGTAGCCAGTCTCATCGGGGGAATGGCCTGGTCTGTCCATAAATATCGTTTCCGTGGTACTGGCACGGAGCTCTTGCTACTTTTCAGGGATGTGGTTTTATTCCATTCATTAAAAAATATGGAGATGCTCAATGATGTCTACTGACGCAGAGTGAGATATGAGCACAGTAGAAAAGAGCCAGTTCAGGGGATCTGGGGACTCGATTTATATGTATATATA
>NW_010163387.1:31336-35560 GCF_000695765.1 Mesitornis unicolor | reverse complement strand
CTTGTAGATGGGCGTCACGTTTGCAAGCCTCACCAGCTTTTAGAAACTAAAGACAGGCTTAGACCTAAACACAAACATAATTTTAAGCTATTTAGAATCTGGATGCAACATCTGTAGCTCAGACTAACCTTTGCTTTAAGATACTAGCTGTCTTAACTGAGCAATTTCAACAAACATCGAAGAGCTTGGCGATTTTCATAATCAGTGGATGTTCATAAATGCTAAATGAGATACAAAACATAGTTTAAAAGCAGGTGCACATTAAGCTGATGAAGAAATCCTCAGATCTGATCATTGCTGTTCAAAAAAATATCCGTATCCGGACAGCTCACTGAAACAACAAAGCATTGTATACAAAAAAAGAACATTTGTCAAGTAGCTGCTTTCTACGCATGAATGAAACAGGCCTGGTGACAGGGGATTTCACAGGTGCTGTGCCCGTTCATAGCTTCAACTTCTGGCACAGTTACTTTGAAGAGTGCAGCTGGAGCATCCAACAAAACCGAGCTTGAGAGGCATCATATTGTTTTAAAGCTTCAACCACATTCTCTCCTAGTGCAAAAAACCAGCTGAGCCAACAGCAGCTGCTTTCTTCTTGTGGCTGAAGCAAGTTTGCAAGTTTTTAGTTACACTGGCTTAGTTAAGAGATAAAGGCTGGCTACTGCGGCTTACAAAGCAACAAGCAGTGTCAACAAGCATCCGGAGAGAGTCCAGTGGCCCTCAGCTGACAGACTCTGCTACTTCTACCCACACAGATAACACAGATAAAAGAAAAACTGTAGGCAGCAAGGACAAGGAACAAAATTTTAAGTAAACAAAGAAACCTGAGTAGCTGAATTATACCTAAAGGAAATGAGATCATCATTTGCTTCAGATTCCAACCACAAACAAGTGACAAGTAATCAAGACTCATTAAAGTACAAGAATTTATATGAATCACATTCAGCTTAAAATCAGCTACTCTGGAAATTCCTGGGACTCACACAAGCTGTAATTGGAGAGGATAAGATTAAAGAGCGGGCTGTATATTTTTAACATTATGAATGGTGATAATGTAACACTTGAAATCTAATGGTTTACATTTTAAAATCTCTTAGTTTATTCAGTTGTACTTGTTATTGTCTCAAGAGCTTGAAGTAAACTGATTTTAAAAACTGAGTTAATTGGCTAATATCAAAAGGACAATACTAAATGTTTTACTGTAAAAGTGCCCATATTTTTGAAGGTGAAGCAAGAATATTCCAAAACAACTTTATACTGGAAAATTTCCCTTAAATTTGTGACACATTTTATGACTGACCTGAAATCCTTTCTGCCATAATCAAAAATTTACTGTAATCCGATACTGTTTGATTTTGAAGCTGCATTCCAATACACAAAGCAGCTGTGGATACGGCTATGTTCTTTACATTCTGTACCCATAGCTGGGACTACTTAATTCAGTGACAAGCTATTTTCTTTATTAAAAAAAAACGAAAATAAACAACAAACTACTATTGTTACAGATGACAAGTCACGCCAAAAGGATCTAAGTGTTTTCTTAGCTTTTGTGTTCTTAATCACTAACTAAATACTGAATGTGAGGCTTAACCCTGCTTTTTTAAGGGATATGACAGATGTTCAGGTACACATAACTGCTCATATGCAAATTTAGACCTCCCCATTCTTAATGCACCATGAGTAGTGACTTGCAAATTATTTTTGTATTGCATGGGAAGCCATGTTGGCAAAACAGATATAATTCTGACATTATTGATGTGTGATACAAACCAGAACATGCTCCACACAATCACCAGACTTAAGGCAATGTAAAGCCTCAGACGTATCTGAGCCCTGACTCTAAAAGTGCCTTGATCAGAAAAGGGACTGGTCTCCATGTCTTGAGCTCCCTTACCTTCAGTGGCAGCTTGCAGAGCTGCCTGCTCACAGAGCCAGGGTTTCCGGATTACAGCAGATTTCTGAGCATGGTTGTAAGTTTAAGTGTGTGGAGATTCCTATTAAGCTAGTGAGTGTCCCTGACTGAGAAAACCAATGTGAGATGCTAGGGTACCACAGTAAGGGAAATTTTTCCTGATAGAACAGCACTTTTGTGGCAGTTTTTTTGGCTAATATTTACAGGGTTACTTAACTCTCTGTGAATTCTGTCCTGTTGGGGTTTACTGATGGGCCACCAGAACCAATGTATGGTGGATGGTATTTCTCTTTAGTTTTAATATTTTATCATCAGCTGTGAAAATGAACACTGGAACTAATAATGCGAACATCACAATCTCTTTCAGCACACCACCATGAGATCAAACCCCTATATTTCTTTAAGAGGGTCAGTGTCCTCATCTAGTTGGAATGAAGCATTATTATCTTTCCTAAATTTGCTAAGTCAGGCTGGCCAATTAGCCTGAAACATTCAAGTTACTTTAACTATAAATTAAAAGAATCAGCAAGATTTTTATCAGTGACTGAAAACTAAATCACAGTAAATCAAGAATTGCCTGAGTCTGGGTTTGATCCTAAGAGCTCTTCAGGGTTGGATATATTGCATCTGATCTGTTTGAGAGAAGTACTGTACAACTGCAAGGGGTTCACACACTTGGAACACATGAGCAGCTCATGATAGGTGTACGTGTTCTCTTCACTCTGTGTTATAATTCAGGTACAGACAAGAGAAATTGATAAAGCCCTATTATTAACACCTTGACTATGTAAATGAGAGAATGACTTTAAATTTTGTGAATTGTATTTTCTTGTTTAGATGCTGTACTCCTGCTAGGCAGGTAAAGTGTCTTCTACGAGACCACTCATATCACTTCCTGTAGTACCTCTTTTTTCTTCAGAAGTCTTCCCCCCAGCCATCCTGCCCACATCTCTGCCAAATTCAGATAAGATACCAACGTGATGAAACCACAGACATGTGTAAGGAAAAAAGAATTGAACAGTGGAAAGCAGAAAGTGTCTCTTAAAATACAAAACTTGTTCTGTTCAAGACTTCCTGTCTTAAGTCCCATGACTTCTCATTAATTGATAACTACTGGGCACATAAGTTCCACTGAGAGTCTTTCAGTAGGCATTTCATTTTGTCCACTGCTCTTCCCAAACAACTTTGATTTTGAGTTGCAAAGACTTTATTTTCTTCTGTCATATCATGATGTTATTCTGGAGAGATAACATAGCTTGTAACAGAGCCCTTCTAAACTCTCAAGACATGCAGTGATGAACAAATCCTGACCCTGAAGCTACCAAAAGTCCCTTGGTAGCAGAACTGGTTCTGTTTCTCCCCTCCCACTCCTTGGGTCAGTGCATTTCCTACCTGCAGGCAGGTCTAGCTCTAAGGTCAGGTGGAGGTCTTGCCAGAACTGCCAGGCTACAGATTTTCCAAGGTCTTTGCCTTAAGGCAGGGCACATAACTTGAGTCCAAGGGTTTATTTCAGCTCCAACTTCAGATCTTCTTGTGCCAGCCATCAGCCAGCTCAGTGAACTCAGGCACTGCAAATTACCTCATCCATTTCTGCTTCCCTAAGAGTCACTTAATGCTCATCAGGATCATGCAGCCTTGTTTGCCGTGAGATTACTTATGGTACCAAAGCAAACTCACTTGCAGCTGGCCTGGATATCTCTCTGGTAAACCATAGTTTCAGTTCAATCATTCAACTATAATTCATTCACCTATCTAGATGCAAATATTCAGACCAAAGGTATCTGATGGCACTAAAGCAGTACTGCAGACATGGCAGAGTTCCTGATCAGTAGCTGTTACCAGTCTGATTGAAACAAAGAAACACCAGATCCCAGGTCAATTATGCTGGTGGCCTTTAAGATATATTTTATCATTGAGAATAAAGAAATACAGAATTTCTGTAAAACCTAAGTATATGACCAATAGTTGGAAAAGGGAGTTTTGAATCTTGCTGTATCTTGTGCCAGAGTAAAGACAACAAACGTTTTTGGCTCTTGGACCTGGGAAACAAGTATGAACCTTCTAGTTTTAGGGGGGAAACGAAGAACAGGAGACATCTACACAGCTCGGTCAGAGAGGGAGAAGATCATTGCTCACACTCCCACAGCCCTTCTCAAGGAACAACAAATGTGAAAGAAGCAACCCAGATGCTCTAGGGTTGACTCTTTTCCCAAAAAGAGTCTGAGGAAGCCATCAAGACCTAGCACCTCTTCCTTTGGAGCGTCGAGGTGGAAGAAGAGGAGCTGTCGAGTCCCGAGGAGCCCTTCTCTTCC
>NW_010163387.1:0-31305 GCF_000695765.1 Mesitornis unicolor | reverse complement strand
ACCTTGTCCCTTCCCTAATAAATCAAACCATGACCCATTTCTCCAGCTACTATGTGTGAAGTTGGTGTATTAGAATTAATTGAGTAAATGTTCCAGACTGCTTTTAAAATCTGGATTATTTTTCTCCCTTGGAATTTATTATTTATTTATAAATTTACTCCACAGCCACTCCTCTAGAGAGAAGAGTCCACCATGGGGATTCTATCTTAGTGTTTTCTACCCTGTTTCTTACAGGATCTACTTGCTTGTAATGTTGATACACTCAGTCACCACCAAGAAAGAGAAGAATTACTCTCCTGAAATTAAGGAAGATTTGTTCCTTACCTATGTTCATTTCTGTACCTCCAGCTTGAGCTGTTTCTCTTGACTCAGTTCCTGCCATTCAGTGAATTCTGCATGCTTTTGACAGATGTGAGGTCTGTTCTTACATGAGCTTGAAGATCTGAACAGAAAAGAACAGAGAACATAAGCAGCCAGGACCTAAATAAAGGTATGGTTGTAACACAGCCTTGACACAAGTAGAAGTTGGGGAGGGAAGAAGAAAGCTAAGCCATACTCATACCAGTGAGGCTAGATGTCAAACATAGAAGAGTAGTCTCCTCAAGCTCTGAATTGTCCAGTTATAAAAACATTCCTCATGAGGCAAATTCAGGTCAACTCCTGCTAGGACCTGGCCTTTGAAGAAAATACACTTCTGCAGCTACACTGCCTATGGAGACCCGCCTCAGCTTAGTCACCTGCACTACCTGAAGCTAAACCCTATGAATATACCCACAAATACTATGGGCTGGTTTGTTGTTATTCACTGCATTGCCACATCAAAGCATAACGTGAAAAATCCCATTTGGCTGGGCAAGGAAAAACTACCTATTTTGCTGGGCCTGCATTCTTAGACAGATACCTATCAGTTCACATCCCCATCCACATCTTATGAAAAGACCATTTTGAATATTTCTTTGGAAAGCAAAAATTCTGGGAAAACCATGACCAATTTCTCAGGAACGGATTACTTAGGCATGAGAGGGCTGTACATAGCTTTGGACAAGGTGAGTTTAGCTCCTTGCTGTGAGCCCTGTGCCCTAATGAATTCCAGCTGGCATGAGGAAAGCACCCTGCTCTCCCCAAATACCCTGTGTTTCAGCTGGAGGTGGCTCTCTGCAAACACACTCAGTGCCTCAAGCACACATTCTGGCCCAATACTCCCTCCCAGTGGGCTGTGTTTAACCCACACCTGCATCAATTTAATCCTTCATTAATTACTAAATCATTTGTGCTTCTCTCACTGTGGGCAACACCACGTGAATAAAATACACGGTGCCCGTTTTTAACTTTAGACATGTTTCAACACAAGTCATTCTTCTCATACCTGCCACTCGCATGTCTCTTTTTTTTGTTTGTTTGTAAGTTGTTTTGTTTCGCTTTGTTTTTTTGGGGGGCGGTGTTAAATGCCTCTAAGAAATTGCTGACTGCCGCAGGGAAACCGGAGAGCCCCTTACGGAAACATAACCCCGAACCAAATTGTTTTATTTCACCCTGTCCGTACTCCCCCCGCCCCCCGAAACTAAAAACCTGCAAGTAAAATTTCCCCCTTGAGTCACCCGAGCAGCTTTCATTCTCAGCGAGGTAAACGCCGAGCCGTTCGCAGGTCCCGGGGGGGCGGGTGGAGCAGATAAAGGACCCGCCCTGGGGCGGTAGCGGCGGTGGCACCGCCTCGGCTCAGCCTTTATAGCGTCCGCTGCGCTCCGCATCGCCCTGCATCGCGCTGCGCCTTCACCGGCACTGGTACTACCGGGCTCTGCCTCCCCGTCGTCTGACACCGACCGCGGGGTTCCTGCGCTGGTAAGTGCGGTTCATTTAAAACCGGATTAGGATTTCAGGGCAAAAAATGCAGGTATAAGTAACATAGAATTAAAGGATTTCTCTTTAAGTTTAAAAAAAAAAAAATCATATGATGCAGTATTTCAGCAGTGGGGAAGATCTGCTGTATGTACTACAGTATATTGCAATTTTCACAAGGAATCAGCTGTTTGTGATGCTAAGGTTGGGCCTGAGAAACTATTTATGATAACAAATGACAAATTACTCGCATAGATGCCAAATATGCAAAAAATAATTATCTTAATATGATTAATGTTTAAAAGAAAATATATGTGCTGAAATCCCAGCCGCATCTGAAAAGTGTGCATGCCCAAGCACTTGAGGCACAAATTCCTTTCTTGCATTATGAAATCCGCTTACAAGCAAAGGGTGCATCTATATTAGCATTGTGGTTTGGATCATGTCTGCTTGTTTTCAAATGAATCTAGTGATCTTCCCTGTTCCTCATGTTTTGGTCCATACCACTAAATGGCTTTAGAGTACTTGCACTGTATAACTTCAGAATAAAAAGAAACTGGAAAATGCACTCCAAATATCAGCAAGCATTCAGTCTGCAGGACCAAACTAGAACTAGTCCAGTGTAGGAACCTACAAAGCAGGTAGAGTGTGGAACAGGTCTTCAGCACCAACTCAGTTCTGCATACCCTCTCCTATTGCATTACACTGCTTGCTAATGTCCGTATATGTAAGATTCCCATGAAATATTTTAAAAATTAAGTTTTTGCAGTTTAAAAAAGATGTTAGTACTCTATAGCTCTCTTCTCTCATTGTCTTTACAAGCAAATCTTTTAACAGTCATTCTTCGGGAGAATTGCTATATGTACTTGGCTGCAAAAGCCAGCTGCATATAAGAAATCAAGACAAAATATGTTCTAAGTCTCTCTAATACTGTAAAGAAGTGAGGTAACATCAAGACCAGACTTTCAAGAGTTTTCAGTGGTCAGAGACACTCAGTGAGGTGGTCAGGCTTGTGTAAGTGCCTAGCAGCAACAAGATGCAGTTAGCAACTACAAAGGCAATGAAAAAAAAGGAGCTTTCCATTTCATACCCTAAATGTGGATGTACAGTGCTTTTGTTGCAAGGTAGTAATAATCAGTTAAATAGGCACAAACAACTGGAAAGCATCTGAAGACTGCTGCCAATTTCTGTGTTAGTCCACACTGCAGAAACTGAGTATGAAATTTCCCTTTCTCTGCTCCATTTAAACTCTAAAAAATCTGGTTGTATTGTTGTATGTATGAAACAAGCCTCAAACAATAACCTTTAATTTAATATATGGAAATAATAAGCAAATATTCCCCAGCAAGTCAATTCTTAGTTCTGTCAGTTGTGTTGTGACTTATTTTGAAACCACCTGAAGACAACAGAAACAAGCAAGTTGACACTGCATGCTACAACATGATACTAAGTTCCTCTTTTATTTTCAGAATCAAAATAATACAGACAGAAGAGGAGCAAAGTGAGAAGTTAACTGACAACATGAAGTTGCTCGTATTCCTCGCAATAACCTTGGGAACACTTGTCACAGGACTAGAGTCTGTAAGTTTTGAAATAAATGGTGGGGGGGTTACTTAGAACCACTTCTGGTTTTGATTATACTTCTGCTTTGGACAGTGTAGTAGGCTTCTGGCTTGAATTCTCCTTTTTTTTTTTGCTGCCTTTGCATGTACATATACATCCGTTGTGCATATACCTCCAAGAAACATGTTTTTGAACTCTTTGGTTTGTGGGTTGTTTTGTTTGGATTTTTTCCCCATTCTGCTTTGCTCAAGTGGAGTTCTACTTTTCACTCACATCCAGATTCCACAGAGCAGGTTCAACCTGTGAGTCCTGTGCAAAAAAACATGCAAAAACCTAAACTGTTAAAGAAATGCAGAAACAGAGCTTGGGCCCATAAAAGATAATCAAACCACATAAAAGAAACTGTTTCCTTAAAATCCTTTTTCCTTTTCCCTTAGGTTTATAGTAAGAAGTTCTACAAGCTGCAACATAAACGCAGATCAGATCACAAGGGTAAATATCTGCCTGTTTTACTTGAACCTAAAAAGAACTAGTTACCCTCACAAGTATCTTAATGGTACTTAAGCCCCTAAAACTTAGTTTGCATCATTCAAATGTTGCACCTCTAATTATTGTTATCTTTTACTTGCAGACTGCCATTGTCTGAATGGAGGAACCTGCATTTCCTATTACTTCTTTAGCAGAATTAATCGTTGCATATGCCCAGAAGGATACACTGGGGTTTACTGTGAACTAGGTAGAGTATCTATTTTCTGTATTACTAACTAAAATGATTGAAAAGATCCAAAAAACCAGACAAATCATGAACGTGAAATGCCAAGTGAAAGTATTATCCGTGAACACATGACTGGATATTCTTTAGCACTTTATGCTAACAGACTAAGTGAGAAGAAATAACTAAATATCGGAGGAAAATCAGGATCCCTAAATATTTTTTTTTGTCCCCGCTTTCTCACTGATGTTGCCTACCTCACAAATGTTTCAGTTTGAGGTGAAAAAAGTGAACTTGTTTGGGAGTGTTCACAAGCAGAAAAAGAACTGATTCTATGTTGTGAAGTAAGCTATTACAGAAGGCATATACATGCTTTAAAGCATAAGATACTTGATGCTCAAAATTAATATAGAAAAAACTTAATAATATATAATCAGTGGAGATTTTGCATAATCTGTTTTCAAGTGTAATGCATGAACTTTTTTTTTATTAGAAGAATCCGTACAGGTTACTACTGTCTCAGAACAATTATAAACAAGAACATACTGCTAAGAAAATATTTATCTTCTCAGACACTGACAGCACATGCTACACTGAGAATGGGGAGGACTACAGAGGAATGGCAACAGAAGACGAATGTCTGCCGTGGGACCTTCCCTTAGTAGTCAAGAGGGGTTATTACCATGCTCACTTGAGGAATGCTTTGCAGCTTGGACTGGGCAAACATAGCTACTGCAGGTAAGAAAAGTATCGCTGCTCCTGGGATGACTTCCATTGTCACAGCCCCAAAAGCACCTAAAGTGATGGTATGTGTTTAAAAAAAAAAAAGAGAAAAAAAAAAAAGGCAAAATATTACAGAGATTAATTTTGGCTAAAAATATTTGGAATGTGATGTTTGAAGTGTCTAGCATTCTCACCACTGAAACTGATGGTACTGCAGAACTGCAATAGTAATAGTCAGTCATTAATAATTTTCTCTGGCATGTTTTGCAACAGAACACACTTGGACTTTTCAGGACAATTAGAATTCTAAGATACTATAATTTTTTTTAAACTGTCTTTCTGAAAATAATACTTTTGTTATCTTCTAGAAACCCGAATGGAAGGGACAGGCCTTGGTGTTACACCAAAAAGAAATACACCATTCAAGAAACACCCTGCAACATAGAGAAGTGTGGTGAGTAACATTAGTTTCAAGACGACTGCTTTTTTTTTTTAATAGTACAATGTTGATGCTGAGTTGTAAGAGCATCTGAATAAACTTTCTCCTTTTGTAGGGCGTGCATGTGGTCAAAGGAGCATGAGCAAGTACTTCAAGATTGTCGGTGGAAGCCACGCAGAGGTTGAGTCTCAGCCTTGGGTAGCTGGCATCTTCCAAAACATAAGGGGTGTTGACCATTTTCTGTGTGGTGGCAGCCTCATTGACCCTTGTTGGGTGCTTACAGCAGCACACTGTTTTAATAACCCGTAAGTTTACAGTTCTGCATCATTTTATATTTCCAACTTTTTAACTGATTTCTTTGTGCGATGCTCACAGAGCAACCCTTCAAACTGTAGCAGACTAAGAATGTTCTTTTGACTGAGCGGAACAAGAAGAGCAGCCACAAACGTTAAGCCTCTGGGAGTCCAAGTCTAGCAGAATGAGCTAGCAAGATGCAAACATTTTGTTTACCTATGTAATTTAAACAATTTTAGCCTAAATTGGAGCCAGGGTTTCATTTTATCTTAGCTGTTCCCAAAATTTAAAAGTTGTACTGAAAGGTGGTGAGCTGTTGAACAAGACATTTATGGGTGTCTTTTGCTGTTTTTCATGTGGAAATCTCATCCTCCTGGCATCCTGCAGGAGATTCTCATTGCCAATGCTTGGCATTAGCTAGCTAGGTGTGCATTTCAAAATGCCTGAATATCTGTCTCAGTCCCTTCAAATGAAAATCATGATGCTTTCCTTTAGAATACTAGATATACTTTCAAAGCTGACTAAATTTTGCTCTTTCTTGTCAGCATTAAAGTAAACACAAAACAGAACTGGGACTTGATCTAAACTGTTAACCATGCTCTCAGAAACCAGTTGTCTTCATGAATCTCTTTTCCCTCCCTCAGGTCAAAAAACCCTCAAAGCAAATCTGTCTACAAAGTCTTCCTTGGAAAGTCCATACTGAATGTTACTGATGATAAGGAGCAAGAGTTCATGGTTGATAGCATCATCTCTCACCCTGACTTTACAGATGACACAGGTGGCAATGAGAATGATATAGGTAAGTGTCATCTTAATATGAGCCTTTAAAACACTGAGGCTAGCTGAAGGCTATGTAATTGTGGCATAGATCTGACTGTATCTCCTCTGACTTGTTTCTTAGCTTTGTTAAGGATAAGAACAACTTCTGGACACTGTGCAGCAGAATCCAGATATGTCAGAACAGTCTGCTTGCCAGAGAAGAACCTTTACTTACGAGACAATACCCGGTGTGAAATTGCTGGCTATGGAAAACAAGATTTTTGTAAGTGAATGACTTCTCTTTCCAAAGTTGTACTTCCAAAGTTGTACTTCCATAATGTGGGGACTGGATGTTTTTTATACCATGATCTGCAAAGGATTAAAAAAAGATTCTTAGTTGTCCATGGCACTTCCTATCTGATGCTTCTCAGACTTGTCAACCATACAACATAAACTAAGATGTAAAACACATTCCTGCTGTGGCACGGAGTAGAAAAAATTAAAGCTGCTTTGGAGAATTAATGAAGGATTGCGTTTGTGCAGAACTTCCTTCAAAAACTATCAAACTCTCTCTCTAAAAGCCAAGTTTTATAGTTTGCATTTGAACACTTCTTTTTCTCTTCAAAACTTATTCATGAACAGTAAAAGTAAGCCAATACTGCATAAGCTGGAAATAAGAGCCTTAAATCAGAACTGGAATTGTTACACTAATTTCTTTTAAGTGCTGAAGGTGTGTGTTTATGGGTTGCTTGTTTTTGATGGGTTTTGGGGGTTTTTTTCTGTCTTAGATGGTGAAAACAGTTAAATACTCTTTTGTTTGCAGATGACATTTACTATGCTCAAAGACTGATGTCAGCCAATGTAAACTTAATATCACAGACAAAATGCAAATATGAATACTATGACAATATCAGAGTTACTGACAACATGGTCTGTGCTGGAGATCCCATGTGGATGACTGATGCATGCAAGGTAAAACTGTTTAATTGTATCTTCTAGACAGTCTTAGATGCACATTCACTATGAGGATTAGCTGGTAGCATCCCATAACTCTACTAGTCAGAAGAGTCTCTCTATGTAGCAGGAATTTAGTATATCCAGTGGAGTTGACTCAGAGTGCGGCCAAATATATGGAAGAAGGTTGGGACCTAGAGTTAGATGTTATCCCCTCCAGACTTCCTTTGGAGGTCCAAGAAGTGCAGTAGGCCCTAGTTAAGATCTCTTCGAGTAGTGGCTGGTAGATATGCACCAGAGGAATGCTGTAGCTCTTCCAGTCTCAGCTTGCGCTTTCTTGATGTTAACCATATCACTGCAAAGGCATGAAAGGGGAATTACGGAGGGACACCAAGCTCCTCCACAGTTTCCTCAAAGCTAGATTTGCTTCCCTGCATTCTCACTGGGCAGAGTGGCCATGTGAGCCATTAAAAAGCACAAGTGTTGTCCTTAAGTGTGAATGTACCTCATGGTTAGGGAGACAATTAATTCTGTGATGATGAATTGGGTGTGTTGGCTCTGACCTTATATCACTAGCCTAATAGCTGTGTCTAGAAACTTAAGATGGAGTGTTGTGTGCAAGGTAACTATTCTCTCTGTGCCCCCCTAAGGAGGAACGAGAGAACCCTTTACCTTACAAACTATATTCAAGTTGCAGCAGATGCTGAGCCTTATTTTCATCTATGCAGTGTTTCCAAAACCAGAACTTTAGTTCATAGGTATTTACTAGCCTGTTTCACTCTAGAAAAACAATCACAGGCTTCCTGTTATAAAGGCTCCATCTGCAGAAAATGACCTAATATATTCTCTTTTCATTGTCAGGGAGATTCTGGTGGCCCCATGGTCTGTGAGCACAATGGCAGGATGACGCTTTATGGGATTGTCAGCTGGGGAGATGGCTGTGCAAAGGAAAACAAACCTGGTGTTTACACCAGAGTTACTAGGTACCTTAACTGGATTGACTCCACTATGAATGCAGTAATCGCAAAGAGTCGTTTTCTCCCTGAACCAAAGTGACCCTTTTTTCTACATCTGGACCCAGATGAACAAGATTAAGTCTATATTGATGCCAGGACAGTGAAGTCCTGAATGTCGTGAGAGGCTTTCCTTTTAAATGCTCGTGTGGTCTGCTGCTCACATCAGTGTTCCTGAGGCAGAGAGACAGTTGATATGTTATCTTACTACTCTGAATTACCTGAAAACCACTCCATGGGAAGCTAAAATATTTAATATTTAAATGAGTATTCCCATGCACAATACTATGCATAACATTTAAATGAGTATTCCCATGCACAATACTATGCATATCAAGTTATCTGTTCATTTACAAATCAGCATTTGATCTGGAAGTGTTGATAAAGTTTTAACTTACTTAAGTAGTCACTTTATAGACGCCTGAGTCTACAGTCTTTCCTCATCACACTAAACAATGCTAAGACTCAAATCCTAGAAACCTAACCTATTAATATCAGTACTGAGAGGGTGATAGCTTTGCATCAGAAAGTGAAGCATGAAGAAGGATCAAAGTCTACTTAGACTGAGGCAACACTTGGTATACAGGGTTCATTGTTCTGGACCCAACATACAGTAAAATACTAAGGATGACACCTGTAGCTGCATCAACATTACAAGCTCTTAATGTATTATACTTAAGAACTGTACTGCAAGAAGGTAAATTGGAAACTTGATCAGACTTCAAGGTCACATCCGAAGGTGTCTGGGTCCTCTTACAATTCTGATTACGCAACCTCTTCTGGATGTATAGGTACATGTTGAGAGATTTAAGGACTCAAAACCCATTGAATGTTGCAGATGCCAAAGTCAGAACTTTATTACCATTCATTTAACTGATACTATATGTAAACTACTTTTTTCCCAAAACTTACGCTGGTTTTATTTTTAAACTTTGTTTTATAGATTTGAATTATTTGTACGAGGGCTGGAACCTCAAACTTTATTTATTTTTACTATGTTTAACTTATTGTTTGTATGATGGATGTTAAAATATTAAAAAACCCTGTTATTCTTATGTGTCTGTTCCTCCTCTCTTGAAAAGGGAAAGGTATGATTTAACAGAGAACTACCATTAAGTTTTTATCTGAGCCTTAAACTTCCTTGGTAAAACAAGCATTTGAAGCTCCTGCTTACTAAATCACTTCATATGAGAAATGGATGTCTTTTATGCTGGGCTAGAGCACTATAAAACTGTGCACTAGCAAGACATGAAGCATAGGATGGGCAACAGTGCTGAGGCTCCAATACCCAGATTGCATGTGCCTTAGGACTCCCATGTTGCCCTGGAGACTAGAAATTCTCAAGTGGTTGCAGAACATTAGGTGAACTTGTAAAGCAAAACATCATGTTTAGGCTTTGCCCAGAGGGAATGCTTTTTTTCATGTTCCACAACTGCTCTGCATTAAGGTCCAAATCACTTGATGGGGGGGATGAAGAAATTAGTTTCAAAAGTTCACTTCTTTCACTGAACTAAAATGCTACTGCATATTGAAGAATGCAGTGCAGCAATATAGAATGGTGCTAAAATGAAAGAGAGAATTTCAGCTTTCCTTAGTACTTCTTTGTGGACACTGATTTTTAAAAAGAAGCATTCAAAGTTGACCAACTACTGCTCAGCAAATTCTTAGGTAGTAGAAATAATATCTGAACAGCAAGACTTATTTACATTTCAGTTTATTTTCTCTCTCGAGAAAGAAGTTTAGCTAGAACAGTATTCATGGTAGAGAATGCTCAGAACAAAGGAATACTTAAAAGCAGCAGTGTGTTTAATTCTGGACAGTATGTCACAATTAAACACAAAATAAGTCCTTGCTGAAGCTACATTCTGTTCTTTGGGCAGACAACAAGGACAGAAAATATTCGTAAGGTCTTCTCTTTTGGGTGGTTAACAGAGCACAGTGAGATCTGATCATCACTTCAACATCCTGCTGTCTGTTTTGATTTTGTTTCTTTTAAGGAAGGTAGAACATGTAGACAGACTGGAGATGTGGCTATAAACAGTGTTTATAGCAAATGTACAGAGAAGACTATTGCAGTATCAAGATGCGATTTATTTACGTGAAGTTTGTAATCAATATCCTGTTAAGTATTTAACACTGTGAAAAGCTAATTCCTGCACTGAAATGGCCATCATAGAGTAAATTAGCAGCTTAATAAGCAGGGTAATTTCTGAAGTTAGCATTCCCTTCTATCCTAACCGAATAACACCATGAGCCAGTAAGACTCCAGTAGTTATTGGTCAGAAGATCTCAGACTAGCAATTTTTGGCCTATTTTTAAAAAAGTTAGTACCCAAGTGAGTTATTCATCTCTCCTCACAAATACAGAGTTTGGGGTCAAGTTACAGGAGTGCTATGGAAATATAACTGATTTTTGTGGATCAGACCACATTAATGTTTATTTTCTCATTATAGTTCATTTAAGCATTCAGAAAAAAAAATCAAATGTGTATGTGCAATCATTCCTCATGGACCTCTTACACAAACCTTTTGGTCTCAATGAATGACTACAGATTTCAGAAAAAATTTGGCAAAGTCTTGAGCAAGAAATTTGTTGTGACCTACAAGCAGTGCTCTGACTACAAATGAACAGAATTGGCTCTTTTAAAAAAGTATTCATAAAAACATTTTGGTCAAATGGGGTTTTTGTCATGTTATACACACCAAAGAATGTAAAAAACCTCTGAAGAGAGAAAAACGTATTCTTCCTTTTTTTTTTCCCTAAATCAAATAGAGATGAGGTAGATAACCTCAGCTCATTGTTAAACTGATTGATGTCTTCATACCAAGCCAACTGTGAACTCAGAGTTGCTCAGATACCAATTCAGCTACAGCAATCCATTCAAAAATCAAGGGAAAATGCCTGAATTAAATTCTCTCTTTCCAAAAAGCACATTGGTATTTGTGAGAAGCATTTTGCATCTTGTAGCTTATTGTAGTTTGGGTAGGTGAACCTTGCACATTGGTGATGGAATGGTAGGAATAAGAATCTTAATGAAGTTTTGTCCTTTGCACTCAAGACCACAGCATGTAACATCTGGACTATTTCCAGCTCTGATACAGTGAAGTCACGTGTCTTTATACTTTAATTTCCCTTCTATAGAATGGATGGGACGCACTTCCCTTCTCCCACAGCTCTGCCTGGGTATGATTTGTCAAGAGGAGGGAGTTGACAACCATGTGAATGTACTGTGAGTAACGTGCTGACATCCCCGTCTTGTACAGGGACAGCAAGTGCTACTTAAACACAAAGTGATTACCAACAATACCAGATTGTGGACTGCTTGGCAATACAATTTGTGGTTGGGGTCTGCAAACAGAAATTTATTAGTAGAGTTTACCACTATGTGCTGTAGAGTTATTCTGCAAAAGCATGCTGTTTGTGGACTGCTGACTAACGTTTGTGTAGGGAGTTAAAATTGCACTGTTTCTAGAGAATTATTTGGAGATCTCCTGAAGAGAGACTGAGGCTGAAGAGCGTGCCAGAGAAGGAAGGCACCTCTTTGCTGCTTTTCTAGACAGTAACTAACAGGGCAGTCTGATCAGTCTTGGCAGAGAATACTTTGGGCACAAAGTAAGCTATGTTCATATAGTTTTAGACAAAAATATACTATGTTTTAATCATGTCTTTTGGGATGCTACAGCTTTCTCACTTCAGTATTTCTCTCATTCAAACATTTACCAAAGTACTAAAGCCAAAAGACTTCCAACAGGCGGAGATTACAAATATCTTCAGGGCAATCACACATTATTGTAATTGTAATGAACGGCACATTTGTAATCAACCTCTATGGGCTTTTTGCAATAATAAAGTCAGTACAATTTGAATTTCAGCTTATTCTCATCATTATGAACATAAGTAAGAATGAAAGAGGAGTGACAAACAAAATTTGCATCTAGGTCTCTCTTATTTTGAAATTTAGGAAGCTCTGGAGAAAGTATGAATAAAGAGAGAGTCTTGAGAGCAGAGGAGATTTAGATGCTGATTTGGGTGTGCAATCTTATTTGTTCTTTAGTTTATGTTAGATAAACTGCCCGAACAAAAAAGAAATCTTTAAACAAGTATACAGTGTACATACATCTCTGATTTGGCTACTAGAATACCTCATATACCCTCTTCCATTGTTCTTTGCATGACTTTGGCCTCACAACTACAATATGATCTGGCTGGCCAGTTATCAGAGCCTGGGAAAAGAAGGGCAGAAGATGAGAGCACTGTTCTGCAAAACTTTCACTTCCTGCAATAGAATCCATGGGAAACCTTTTCTTTCCCTTCTTACAGAGAGTGAGCAGAGGACGATACAAGTTGCAGTCCCAGTGAGGATGAAGAAAAACAGCCTTGAGAAATGTGCATGGAGCTCAGCAAACACCACTGCAGAACAACAAGAGAAATATTAGAGAGAGGATGTTTTTGGAAGATATTAGATATCTGGTGGGTACTAACATACATGCAAGACAAACGTTGATGTCATAAATCTGCTCTTACTTAAGCATATCATTCCTTCATTTCAGAGATGTCAAGCAACAGAAAGGAGTAGAATGGGAGTCCGACAAGCATTTAGAAACAGCTAAGAGGTGGACAACAGCCAAAGAGAAGAGATCATACTCTCTTAGGAGCATAACTGATATGAACCCAAATCCCTGCTTTTCTTCAATACCTCCACAGAAGAAACATATTAAGCAATGAAGATAAAGCAATATCTGATGTGTCCGTTCTGTGTGTATAGGAAGCTATATTTTAACCTGTCAGCTCTCAGAAGGAAGTGATGCATCCTGAATGGACAGACCACTTTACCTTATATAGCTGAAGCTTTCCTTATGGAAGTGAAACTAAGCAGTGACTCAAAGCACTTAAAAATAAAATTTTGTTTAAATAAACTAAATTATGGTGAAACATGATATATAGTCACCTATCTGTTACATATGTGACACCACTTCCATGTGGAAGTGTATGCGTGGGAGGATTTTGTCTGTGCACATTGAGACCTGAACTAATAAAGAGCAATATGACTATTTAGTCACCAAACCTTTGGCTCACTTCTGACACTTAACCAGAGTGCTTGCTTTGGAGCAAATAAGAACAGAGATTATCCATGAAGCGAGTATCAAACCTTTCTGCAATCATCAAGCTTGTAATCAGAAGTTTCAGATACCTCCATCTCAAGCCAAAGTCAAAAAAAGTAACCAACGTACTTGGAAAAATGCATATTCATTAAAGAGCAAATCTGGGTTCAAATTTGGTCTGGCATACCCCTTCCAAAACCATTACATGCCATGCAATTATACAAATGGGCAATCTGAGCAGAATGTTACACAAATTATATTTGAAGCTGGGAAGGACTGCAAATACACCATCATTGAAACAGAATTCAGGGAGAACTTGGCAAGCCAGAGTTGTCGGAAATGAACAAGCTAATAAAGATGAACAGGAGTATCCGAACGCACAGATACAGATGGCTGATGACTGATATTAATGCAGATCCAGAAGGCATAGTAGACCACAAGCTGGATTTAAGCCGATAGTATTGGGTAAATAAAATGTAAACATGCTGACACATGCACCAGAGCAGAGTTTGTAAACCGATGGACTAGGCAGACACTCAGCTGTGTCTTGTTTTGAGCATCATTCTTCGTGATGAGAACACAATAACAATCAGTGGTCTAGAACACGACAAGGAGAAAACACTGAAGATATTTGGTTTATTTTATCCAGAGAAACAAAATCTACAAGGGACATTTTCTTCAAAGGGGAAAAGGCAGCAGAAGAGAAGGGAATAAACTATCCTCTGTGTCTGCAGGAGATAGGGTGAGAAGCAGTAAGCCTGGTTGCAGGAAGGGAAACTGAATCAAGGTATTACAAAATTACTCTACTGGTAAGAGTAGTGAACCACAACAATAAATGGCATTGAGTGGTGTTGAACCTTCTCCACTGGAATTTTTCAGAACAATTTAGACAGAGATAAACCAGTTGTTTTGGGCTCTTGCAATGAAACTGGAAGAGGATTTTGATAAATCATCTAATCTCAGGTTCCTTGTTATGAAATAAATGAACATTCTCAGCCACTGAGATGATTACATGAAAATACAGACACCGCAAGGAAGTTTAGAAATAGTGTTACACAATTCAACCATCTTTTAAAGAATTGGTTTTAAAAAACGGCTCCTATGAGAGAAAATGGCCTGAATCTCTGAATTAGCAATTAAAAGCAAACCTCTTAATAGTAGACTGTAAAAGGTTTTGAGCAAACCTTTCAGTGACTCTTAAAAAAATAATTCCAGACAGAACTGGAATCAAATTAATTGCTTCCATGTCCCACTGGGCAAAATATTTTCAATTGATAACATGTGCAACTGGCAAGAGAGTAAAATTATTATTCCCCATTGGATAGTGGAAACATTATTTCTCTACTGAATAACTGGAAAGTGTTTTGTACGTAATGCTATGACTTGGCATCATACGCATGAATTACCTCAGTATGTTTCAAGCTGGAGGCCTCTGGGTGTGATGCAACCTACCAAAGCACTGTATTGTCATAAGAAGGCAATCACAAAGGGAGCTGAAAGTCACGGGCAACCGCCAGACTTTACCAGTCACGGGCTCGAGTATTTTAGGATCTGATGCCTTTTTGGTGACACTATAATTCCTGAAAACCAGGTGGACACATTTACAAATAAAAACCACCCATAGGCAGCTTCATAATGTATTGGAAATGAAGCAAAGTATCTCTGCTAGTCACAGCTCGGAAGTTCTAAATTCAGTATATCTGGAACTTCAGCAGCAGTATTTAAGATTTGCCACTTACTAATTCTTCCCTGTATTTCCTTTAGCCTAAGTTAAAACAAAAACTTTAGCCTAAGTTAAAACAAAACATCCCCAAGTGACATAGATCACAACATCACTACAGCTGCTGAAATCGCAGCTGTTCTATGAAGGTCACAGCATGTACTTGGCATTATTACAGCACATCAGCACCCATGATCTAAAATCTTCATTTATGTTCCAACTACTTCATTTTCAAATGCACCTGCAAAGCCTAGCACATTGCAAATTGGTATGGTCGGGTAACTTTCTTATTTTTAAACATGCTTACATGCTATATTAATAGCAGCTTCAGCCACATGAGGAACCGCCTTGAACAGGTACCCTTCACCATCTCAGTGAACTTGCTAGCCAGACCCTGAGCCAACATTGCAGGACAACAAGCAGCTTTAAGCAGCTGCTATTCAAAAATGAGTTGATTTGTCTCAGACATTAGTCTGACTAATAATTTTCCAGAAAAAGGAGAGAAACTGTCAGACTTAAATCAGTGACAGAGTTTGAGTGACATCGCTCAAGTGGGAAAACATTTACCTCCTTATGTGGTTAACAGCTTCTGCTTTATTTCTGGAAGGACCTCAGCTGCCATTTTACAATTGTGCTTCTTTGTTTGCATATTTGATTTGGATTTGAATGCCAAATCGGGCATGGAGGGAGAAACTGAGGTGGAAGACTCCCTCAAAAATATGGGATAGAAATTCTCTTTGAGTCTATCACGTGCAGACTGGGCACAGCATAAGTATTTAAGGTATTCAGTTTTATAGAGGATCACCGGAGAGACTGAATCTAAGCGTGGCTCTTTCATTTCCCTAAAACACCTCACATTTGGGATCAAGTGTACTTGATCACAGACATCACATTTTATGTATCGTCTTTTAGAACAAACAATTGCTGATTTAATTCCAAAGTAGATGTGAACAGATACATTTGAAATCTTCTTACAGAACAACACAATTTCATCTAAAATGACTGCAACTAGGTTTATCCTACATATTAAGTCTTTTGGTATCTAAGGACACTTCTGTCTTACATTAACTGTATATTTTATTTACAACAAGCTTGTTTTAAGACATACAGTGTCTTAAGCTCTTTTATTTATTACCTGAAGAGGCAAATCAGAGAAATTCGTCATATTCTGTAGCTGAAAACAGGCTATGGAAATATTTTTTGATGGTCAACTCGACTCAGCCTTAAAACCACATTAAAGGGGCTTTTAGAGTGTTTAGGTGAAAATTATATAAGCTACTAGATTTGCTCTAAAAATTTTGGAACTCTTTTTGTTTTTACAGTCATATTCTAGTCTTAAAATATACACATGTCCTCCTGAAGCATGAAAACAATCACACGGACAGGAAAAATACAGACTGTGTAGAGGCAACAGAGCTGTCAGACATATAAACTGAAAAATCGTGGAAAGGAGAGAAAGAGACAGTAGATTCCAACCTCCCAAGGATGCTCGCTTATGAGGGCTTTGAATTGCAAAGCTTAAAAATAGTTTGTCTCCTGATTGTTATCTATGTCAGCAGACTTTTAAATCCATAAACTTGCAATAACAACAAAAAGATTTATTATTAATTGCAGCATTGAATATGTCAGGAGGCAGCAATGTTGAAGGATATCTCAGGAACTAGACACAGTGTCGCAGTAAAAATATAGCAGACCAAAGTGCCAGGCTAGACATACCTATGCTGGCACTTATGTTTGTAGTCTTTGAGTAAGCATAAGAAAGGAGCCAAGTTCAGAGGTATAATGAAATTTTATACTTTTCACTATATTTGTTTTACAGTTTTGACTGCATTGATTTAAATATGTTAATAATCTTTCCCTGTTTGACAATTTTACAGCTACAAAGACTGTGGTAACGAGGTCTGAAGTTCACAAACACATGAGCTTTTCTGCTACATTTTTTCCTACCAACCACTCATGACAAAGGCTGAAGTTTTTACATATATATATATATAATGTATTTCACCAATTTAGCATCAAAGGATCCTGCAAATCCCCACCACTTGAGCTCCTGCTTTCAACAGCCTAAGCAGGTAGGTATATCTGCTGGTATATCCTAATTTCTATGGGGACAATCAAGATTATAGGCTATTTAATTGTTGTATTTTTCATTTGGTACATGTTTTTCTGAGTATCTGGTACACTTGTCCAGCCAACACAACTAAAATCACAGTCTGTGGGCTCTTTGAATGTCAAAGAGCATTTCTGTATGGGCTTTCTTATTCAGAAGGTTACCAGTATCCCAGCCATGTTGTTGATATCCCTGGACAGGAGACCTCGGGTCATTTTTCATATTAACAAAACCACTGCCACACAGAACTGTTAGTCTTGCATTTTTACTTTTTTCGTTACGGAATCTTGCTATGAGAACAAAGATGCATCAAGACAGTTTTGATACAAATTCAGCAACTGAAATTAAATTTAAAAGCCCTCAGATCAAAGATATGGGTAATCAGATAAATCTGGATATTTGTGAGCTATCAGATAAATAATGTTTTAAAGGGAGAATGTAAATATAGCACAGAGGAACACTCCCACCCTCCAAACGACATCTGTATTACTGAATTATCTACAAAAGCAACTGAATTTTTGTTTCCAAGTTTAGTCCTACTTGTTTGAGCCAACTTCATCTCTTGTTTTACGACAAACAATCTCACAACTGCAAAGCTCCCAGCAGGCAGGGCAGCTTCTCTAGCTTTCAGTGCCACTAGTCTCTATTAAAATTTTTATGAACATCTGAAGAAGTAGTAATTATGCCTTTTATTGATCAGCCTAGATGCACTCAAACTTATGTGCCTGCAATCGATAGACCAGGGTGCGAGGAGCGTCTCCTTTCCTCTGACGGTACCCAATGCACAGACCTGACACTAGATGGGGCAGCAGCCTCAGGAAAGGAGATGCTGTGGCTGGCAGCCGACGCACGGTTTACTGAGCACGTAAATCACACTGAAGCGGTTTTATTTATAGCATAACCTTTGCTCCCCTTCCACCTCAGTATTTACGAAAAGGTGAGCAAGGGCTAGACAGTAGGTACTCAGCCGTTTATGTATATAACTCCACACTTCTTACTGTGACCCAGCCGAACAGGACTCTGCTTCGTCACTGACATTTATTTATAATCTTGCACCTCCCTGATCTACCTAGTTTTCAAGCAACACCAGCATGCTTCACGGCACCAGCAGAGCCAGAATGCTGCCCTGATGAGAAACCCTTGTCACAACAAAGACTTTGTGAACGAAAACCAAACCAAACCAAACCAAAACGGCCAGTTATTTCATGTCACGCTCACAGGAAGGCATGGAAACAGCGGGAAAAGTGTTTAAGGAGAAACTGCAAAAGTACAGTACATGACTTTTCTTCAACAATGCATGAGTTCGACTAAAATAGCATAGGCACAGATAAACTGCCACATAAAATACGAGCAGACACGACGATGCTCTATCTTGCCTACGAAGAGTAACAGTTTTAATTGTTTTAAGAGGGAGCGATGACAGTGATCCTCCCCTGAGTCGCTCTAAAGCGCCAGATCATTAAGACCTGCCCGTCAACCCCGGCCGCCTCAGGACGCTTGCGGGGAGCAACATCTCCTCCTCCCCGCTCCGCAGCGGCGGCTCCACTGGGGGCGCCCGCGCTCCGCGGCGGCGGGGCTGGGAGCGGCAGGGCCGAGGGTGGCGGGTGCTACTGGTCCTCGGATGGAGACATTGGTGAGGCTGCAGGTGGCACACAAAACATGGCACCGAGGTCTTTCTGGCACTAACATGCGGCCACTTCCGTCACATGCTGCACTCTGTTACAACGTACTGCTTTGAATGGGTTTAATCGCTTGGATTTTGAATGCTTAAAGTTTTAACTTCAAGAGAACGCTCATGAAGTTTCTACAGGTGCTTGGGGAACTCAGTCCTTGACTGCTTTCTGATGGTAATGCAGACACACTCAAGTAATAGCCAAGCGATTTTTTAGCATTTATTTTTCACGGGTCTTTTCATCTCACATCCAATATCTTCAGGCAGGGAAGCGAAGTTCTGTCTAATGACGTTTGACAATGCACTTCCATCAGAAGGTGTGTGAGTATTTTCAGAACACAGCTGATTTTACACTCAGTAATTATTGTAATTGGTTCAGGTATCAGTGCATAGCTAAAAAGACAAATCTTATCCATTTGTTCAAGAAGATGTCCTATCCTGAAAGTAAAAATGGCATTACAATACCAAAATAGGTGTAACACAAAGATTAACAGAACACCCTGCCAGAAAGTATTTGCATATGTTTAACAAATAAGTTTGCACACGCCTTTGCTACCGGTGTCTGATCTGTGTTATCACTTGTTGCCAAATTTTATGAAGCTCGTGACCCAAACATTAGGAGTCCTTATCGTTCTGTATCTCGGAAATGTGAAGCTGTTAAAACACCTGTGACTGGAAAACATACATTATAAGGTTAAGAAACTTTTTTTCAGGCTTTAATTTACCATTTTTTTTTCAAATACATTGCTGTAAGAGGAATGTGAAGTGCATGGCAAAGATGAAACATCCTAGTTCATCATTCCACTAAAGAGCACTTTAAAGATTATTTTCGCTCTGACATATGAACAGAACTCAGTTTTGCTTAGAGAAGCAAATACTACTTTTTCAGATCAAAACTGAACACTTATTTCATCTCATTCCACAGATGTCAAACAAACATGACATCAGCCAGAATGCCTGAGATATTCTGCATTTCTCTCAAATTACCTACCCCATTAGAAACTGGTCTTGTAACATTCAAATAGGTTTGTTACATACTCTGTTAGACTATTACAAGAGCATAGCACACAAAAATTACCCAGTTTCTAGGTTACTTTGATCTTCATTATGGATCAGTTACATTCTAAAATGATGTCAAATCATTCATTCTTTTTATAGTAATTTCTTCTACAAGTGTAACATACATCATGTTTTGAAAGCAAATGAGATTAAGCTGTAGCAATCAGTATTGAATCAGATGTAAAGGGAGGAGGTAGATATTTCTTATAATCTTCAGTAATTTGCAAAATTATTTCTAGAATTGATACCATTTGCAAAAATTGGTAGTTCAGATGCCAAGGATAAGTAAGTAATTTTTTTTTGCTTAAAGGATAATTTCTGATGGAAAATGTGAAGACAATTTAGTATAGAAGAATTTTTTCTGAAGCATTCAGTTAAAACTAAAATGAAAGGTAACAGTTAAGTAATTAATTTTCTCAACAAGATGCATTTGACCTATTAGCATATGCTACATAAACTCACGACAGCATTACACAGGAAAGATCTCTTTCATGCAAAAGATGGAGATTAAATGACAGTCATTTCCAGGCCCTGCTGGAGTATGAAGTTTAATGAAGAAGCTCCTACCGTTACTGCCCAGGCTGCACTCTGCGTGGCAGTCTTCCAGCATCAGTGGGAAGGTTATTAAAGCCACAGCAATGGGAGTATTCAACATGTGTCACTGAACAGGGTCCAGAGAACTGACATCTTCTGGTATATGTATGAAAACAGAATTCTGCACCTTAGTGCAAACACACACTTACTGGATCTCATAAATTAGTTCATCTATCAGCAAGTGTCTTCCATCATGGATAACTTCCGATTTTCCAGCTCTCTGTGATCAAAGCTTATTGCGCCTTTCACAGCACTTACATAGCTGATAACTTTCTTCAGATCTTTTGCAAGACAGCCCAGATGATACATCACTATTCAGCTATCAGACATGCAGTTCTCAAACCTGCAGTATCACATGGTCAGACAAAGAGAAGTTACAGACACTGCGAGAGCCAGGAGTGGATCTGTCTTTTGTACTCTTTGAATGTACTCCTGGTCTCTTCAGCACAGAGTTTAACAGTTTAACAGTTGCAACGTTTCATTATTCAATGGATAAGTATTTCTACATTTACACATAAAAGGCACATCATGCAAATACATGTATAATAGATTTTCTTACTATAAGAAAGTGCAGAATTCCATTAGAATAAAAGGCACTATGTGCCATGAAGAGAAGATTTTTTTTTTTAAATTTGGTTTTTCACTGTATTTTCTTTTACCAAAAAACCCCAACTATCTTCTTATTATAATATTTTCTCAAGTTATCAGAGAATTATAACAACTAATTTCTTTCCCCTGTTGTGAATATACATGATAAAAAAATCATCTTGCTGGGAAGGAAACAACTCAGTTCAGAGGTTTTCTTTGTTTAAATAAATATTCAATAAATCAACAAAACCAACATTAATAAAAGTAAAGCCAGTCTTAAAAGCATTACTCAGTTTGTCTTAGGTCTTAAATTTGAATAAGCAAACATTTATTGCTTATTTAGTGCACAGTTCAAATATGTCCGTATACCAGTGTTCGGTCTGGCATTCAATCCAAGAAGTAAAGAAATTAAATGGGAATGCTATCACCCTCCCCCCATACCTGAGATGCTGAAGCTACTTTGTAAAATAACTGCACAGACAATATAAGAAAAAGGAGGGGGGACTCAGAGGCAGCAAATTAAGCTGGAGCTACACTTTGGCATAAACCTTTCAAGAACACGTGCAAATTTTGCTCTGTCAATGAGCTGTGAAACAGTGAAGTGCTCCAAATAGGCAGGATGTGGTATGCGAACCTGGATTTCTGACCAAGATTTACAGAGAAGCTCTTTAATTTATGGCTACTATAGATAATCTTTAAGTGGAAGAAGGAATCTATAATCTATGAATGTTTCTTATCTTTTCCTGAAGCTGTGTGCAGGTAGAGTACAAGACAAGGATGACTTTCCAATACTGCTATTGCCATTTTTGAACAGTTGGGTAGCTGGAGAATGTTGGGACCCTACTTCTAAAGTAGGTATAGACTAGCACAAACTAGTTTTAATAATATATTTCCATATTGACAAGTCAGACTGTCTTGGTTGGCTAAGGAAGAAAATGTTTTTAGAGACAGAAATCAATATCCCAATCTATGAAGCTAACCAATACAGGATGGTGGTTGAATATTCACAATGCACAAACCCAGTTCACTAAAGATCAAAATGTATTTGCTGACATTTTTACGTAAGCAAAAAGAATTGGTATTTTTGCAGCTTAATAAGAGGAAAAGTGGTGATTATTTTGTCATATTTTACTTTCTGATGCAAATTATTCCCACTGATTAAATAAGGTGTGGACCTATGTCTAAACCAACTATTTACTGCCCTACAGGACATTTTCAAATTAGGCCCATAAACAATGTAACTACGTCAGTCAAAAAGGCCCATAAAAACCACTTGCATTTTGTCATGAAACATGTCACAGCTTAATTTTAGCTGTTGTAAAGGGGTTAAACTCTGCTAAAGAGGAAAGCAGTGCTTCAGCAAAGGCACTCGATTTTCTTTCCTAACTATACAAACTGTTGCATATATTTTCCCCTCTAGCAATCTCATTTTCATTGTTTCACACTACTACCCTGAACAGTAATTTGGCTTTGAATAATTCCCCTCATCATAATGCAGATGTCAACACCAAATGATACAGGCACCAGCTACAGTGTATGCAGCAGCTCTGGTTTAAAATGTAGACTCTCGTTTGCAGAGCCAGCGGAGCATGTGGTTTTTATTTTTCAGCTGTTTCCAACAGATTGAAAATTCCACAGGCTACAGAGTCTTGAATAATTTAGAATGCTGCTTGGAATATTCCTTAGTTAGAAAAATATATAAAGAGAGGAGAATATTACTTCATTTTACTTCACTGGATAGATTTGATTCCTAAATAGTAGCATCTTCCTAGGGAGCATAAAACATGCCAGTTCAGGAGAACATATTGATTCATTATATTAATGAGACCCAAGAGCAATTTCATCATTGAACAGGACTAGCAGCAGGGCTATTTCTCTGTCTCTGCGACAGGAGAGGAATAGAACTAAGTTGTAGGACTTGCTTGGCTACTCAGAACTGACAAAACTCAGGTAGGTGGAGAATAGATTAGCCTCCAATTGCTTTAACAGCGTGGTATTGTGGAACAAATATCATGGCAGCTATTAGTCAGAAAGGAAGGGCTAAACTTATTTATTCAAATGCCTTGATGATTTAAGTTAAATGTTTAAAAAAAATCTATTCTTTATGGGCCTCCCTTGAGTAAAAGAGTGTGCACCCAGCAAGAGAGTAAGTTAAAGTAAGATTTCTCATTATGCATCTTTTTGCATCCCTCTGCATGTGTCTTCCCTCAGCTGGAGCCAAATTCAGAAATGGTTTTTATGTTGCATATCATTTTTCAAACAGCTATTTTACAAAAAATAAAATACGTGCTAAAGAGTCTCACATTAAAACCAAAAAATCCTCAGCAAATTCTGTTTGTCTAAATTATGTTCTAATGAATAAAAGAGCAAGACTTTAATTTTTTTTCAGGATCAAGCCCAAATATTCAGCCCTGTCGTCCCCAGTGCCAGCAGCTCCCATCGAATCTCACAGGTACTCATTCCAGAGGCAGAATCCGGCAACTTCCTCTTACCCTAAAGTCCAGAATGTCATGAAATAGAACTATACCTCAGTGAGATCAAATGCCTGCAAAGGCAACTCTCAGTCAAGATATCTGAGTCACTACAAAATGCACAAGTAAGAACTGACTATACAGTTTGTATTTCGCAAACATTTGCAAGTCATAGTTTCAAGGCTAGGCTGCAGCTACAGCAAGAGGCTGAAAAGGCACTGAACTGCTGCAGCAATAATGCTCTTTCTCTGAAGAGCCTCTCTGGGCCTTTCCTCATTTAGACAAATCAGGTCTCATTGCTCTGAGCATACGACTCACTCAATTAGACCTCAGCTCTTTCCCACTTCTGCCACAAAGTCTGCATTTCATGTATTTGCAGTGCCAGGATTTTCCTCTAGCTCTTTGATGTGCCTTGTTTGTGGGATTTCAGAAGGAGCAGACGTGGCAGCAAGGCACATTTTCTGGGCAGCTGCCTAGCAGCTCTGCATTTTTCCACAACCATGTGAATCCGTGGCATGACTCTGAGCACGCCAGATGCACAACCTTCTTCTTCATCAGCTAGAGTTCTATGAGTCAGCATCAGTATCTGTTAAAAGATTCATGCTCTGAGCATTGACTGCATAAACAAAGGGAATATAATTCAACAGATCTCTCCATATCTAATTAGATAGTGCTTGCACTCAAGTGAAGCCTACCAGAAGCAAACAGGCAACACTGCCAGCTTCATGTGGACTGGTAACTAGTCACCAGCTTGGCTGCAACTTTTCCTGCTCTAAGTGGCGAATAGAGCTGAGTCACTGACCAAGGAAGGAATGCCTGCGGTCCCAGCTTTGCTTCTGAAACTGATGTGCACTGAGAGTGGAAGCACTTCACATCATGCAAGAGCAGATGAGTTGTCTCCTTTTCTTCTCAAAACCATGATAGAAGCAAAAGGCTACATTTTGTGTAGGCTCTTGGTTTTAGTAGTGACTCTCATTTCAAGGAACAGTGGAAGACCAGTAAGAACTGTTCATATTTACAAAATCACATCCTCTGTTGACTGTAATTACACAACTTAAGTATTAACTTTTTGCATTAGCCTTTCATGCTTTTAGTAGTTTACTTCATTTTGTGACACATTCCTAGGACTAATGAAAATACAAAATAAAACAAGCTGAAAATTGTAAACTCAGGGAAGCCACATTAATTTATGCATCCTTCTGATAAGAACTGTTATTCTTTCTTGCATAGTACATAGCAGAAGATAGTCATTTTCTATGGCTCAAACCACTTCATTGTTTTGTTAGCACATATAGTGATTAATTAAAATGGCATGGAAAACCATCAAAGCATAACTTCGATTAAATGAGGAATTTATTATCATCAGTATAGCCTAAAATTGGTGCCTCAGCTGAATTTGCTGCAAAAGCTGCACTACCAAGCCAGGTGAAGAACTCTGCAATGTCATGCATTCTGTACCTAGATGGTTGATGGTATGTTCAGAAGGAAAATAGGCTTAGTGGTGTATGAAGACATAAAACTCTACAGGCATTTAGACTAATTCAAACAGGTAATTCCAACACAAAGGAAATGGGCATGCAGATGAGTCTCCATTTGGAAACCGTAAGGGCGATTGATGCATTAAAAATGGCATATTGGTTGTGAAGATAGAAGCTCATATGGAAACATTCTAACACTCTCAATTAGTCATTATAAATATTTTTTAACTTAAGAAATAAGCTAAAAGCTTTAGAAACCAAAAGTAATGAGGAATTGCATTTCATGAGTGGTCATTCCCATGTGGGACTACAAGCCTTTTGTTCATGGTTTGATGACTGGCTGCAAATATCAACCATCAAAGCAACCTCCCACTATGTGAGTTATGCTCAACTCTTCCTTCAGCTGACACTGGTCAGGGTGGAATTAAAAGGAGAATAACAACATTATCAAGAACTGGCTATGATGCAAGCCTGCATGCTTACAGAACAGGTAACTGTTGATGCTGGAAGATGATTTGCAGCAAATATGTGGAGGATTTTTCCCATTATCTGTGTTCAAAGAGGACAAAGAGTGCTTCTACATCCCTGATAATGACAAATAAAGCCACAGAGTGCTTCCTAAGATAACTTCATCCCAGTGTTACCAAGCTACTAAATGCTTATTATCATACTGGGAAAGATCACAGCACGGCAATTAAATCAACTGCAATTATGTTTCTCAGCTGGGGCTGGTGTGTCAGTATAGAAAATAACTTGAAAATTAGCTCTCCATTTCACTTACCATTCTCTGGATGCAAAGATACGAAGCATAAACCTGCAATGTTCTTGTCTTCCTTCACCTCAGCATCTCTCTCATGGCTACAGATAAGACTTGATTTAAAACATGCAGCCTAGGCAAAAATAATGCTGTACTGCACAACAAGCTAAAGAGTTTTCTGTGAGCTTCTAGCATTAAAGGAAGCATCAATGGTATTTAACAGTGTGTTTAGTTAGAAATAATACCACTCATCCTAAAGTGAGGTAACAAAAGCTATGAGAACTTGTAATGATAATTGGTGATTTGCTTAAAGCCCAGAGTCGAGGGATTGAAGCTTTCATTTACCAGAAAAAAAAAGTATCCTTCTTGGTTGCAGAGAAAAAAGTAAAATCATAACTCAGCTGTCTCCTTAAACAAAATGAAGGAAGAAATGAAAAAATCCCATGAATCATAAAGAAAAGCCCATGATTTTACAGGATGATAGGGGGAAGGGAAAGATGAGAAGGGATACAGAAGTCTGCACAACATGAACATAGCTGAACTCTGTATAACTATATTTGTGATGTAATGTATTTTAAAGATCATCCACAGGGAAGTCTAAGCAAACATAGAACAAATCTGAATGGTTTTAACATTGCTAATGTTTGCATTTCACTTACACATGCTGCACCGTAATAACAAGAACACAGAACTAGACCAGCATATTTTAATTCTGTCCTGCAGAATTTTTTAAGGTCCTAAAATTAGTGTTATTTTCCCTTTGCAATGAAAGCAGGCAAAGCCTTTCAATACTTTTGTAATAATGCAGGGGTTCAAGACAATCTGATACAAGTCTCTGCTCTAATATTTCAATATGGATTATTTGCATTTTCATCCTGCATCACCCTAAATCAGGCAGAGCATGGTTTAAAATGGGCTTTTCCACACACCACGTCAGTAGCCGTACTTTTCAAGCTGTAGTCAGCCAGCAGTCTGTAACTCAGTCTTTCACTATCGCCTTCTGGTAGTTCTCAGAATTTTTGCATTACCCAATAAGATCTAATTTCTACAAACTAGGTCTCCATATTACCCAGCAATATCGTTGCTGTCTCTTAAGAACGCTTTTTAAATCTTAGAACAGTTTTAAATCTTAGAAGAAAAGCTTATTTTCTAGGCCTGCGTATAGCAAGAAGGATGTAGCAGGCTTCCACATCACTGGTTTCTTCTTCGTTGAAAAGCCACCTTGCAATGACCCAATATCTACCACCAGAATCCACCAGAACAGCACAGCAAAATATGAAAGCATAATGTAGTTTTTTAATTTTGTTGGATAGGTGGCATTTCACTCTAATCATCATGAACACGCCAAACATGAAGCTGAGAATTTTAGCCAAGGTCAAGCCACACATGCAATCATATAAACATAGCGCTCCCAGTAGCAAAGCCAAATTGCCCAGACTTAGCAGGGCACCTCCATGCTGCATTGCACAGTACTGAATATGCACTGACTTACTACCAGTATAGAGGGAAGAAAGACACTTACACAAATCATCCTCTTAAAACAACCTCACCTGTTCAGGAGAGAGGGACTGAAATAGCCTTTGAAGTTAGATGTGCGATTAATGTCTTTGGTGGTTTTGGGCATACACCCAAAGTGTTCTGAAAATGCAGCAAAGATGAAAGGTTACCTTAGAAGCAAACAAAAGGAGCCAGTCCTCTACCAAGCCTCAAAAGCACGGTCATTAATTGTAATGTCTTATTTGTGAAAACCAGCAAGTGCCAAATCAATGAAGATGTAATTTTGGATCACTCATTCCTACGTAAGAATGCAGCAAAGATATCCTGTTCATTTTTAAAAAAACAGATCGACTCCTAGAATTAGGGGAAAAATACTGTTTGTTCTTTTATATCAAGATGCCACTTTCTGAATAATCTATACACAGCATCAGGTCACAGAGGATTTCACAATTCTACAATTAAGATGAAAGAGAAGCTAAAAGCATGGAAATTAGATACAGTTGCATGTCACAGCATTAAAGTAATAAAAACACATTTACATAAGAGGTCTTTTCTCTTTTGAAGAAAGTAAGAACTCTGAGCATCACTAGCATCCAAAAGCTTCCCCCAGAGGTGGGAACACCAATGGATTTCACAGAGCCGTCACCTGCCCTTGCTTCAAGCCAGAAGCCCGTTCTTTGGTGAAACTGATAAGGTCCTCAAGCACAACTGAAAGGACTGAGATAGATCTTTGTTATTTCCTGACCTCAGTCCTGATTTTCCCATCATCGGATGGCACAGCTTTAGGGTTACTCTGACTGGCATTATGTGAGAAAGCCCCAGATGGTTTTTACAGTTTCCAGATAAGCTCTTTGCCTTACCTTGGCACAGCCATTGTGGCAGTATCTGAGAAAGCTGTGATGTAGAGCTGACTGTTGTTTTTACAGCAACAACATTTGCCAATATTTACTCAAGGAAGAGGAGTGGCAGATGGTTGCAAACGAGTCACTGGTAAATAATGCAAGAACATTTTTTAGCTAACCCTGAAGCAATCCCCTGGGATTGCTGAAGATCCCTATGAGACACACGACATTGATTCCATGGACTTAGCTTTAAGGAGTGTCTAGTTACAAACACAGAGGTGGAACATTGATTTGAAGTAGATTTTATAGTGCTCCTTTGTCCCAACTCCATCTATGCTGCCAAATAAGTTTTTATTAATTATGTTTGCAAAAGTCTGTAGTCCTTGAAGTCAGAGGACACTCCTGGAAGCTCAAATCAGGCTCCATTGTACCATTAGCTCATAAATAATTTCCTTTACACAAGTGAGTGCTATGCTTTTTTCCCCTTAATTAGACATTGCAATACTTGCATCCTCAAAATCAGATGTAATAGCAGCTGAACCACTGAGCCGGGCAAACAACTTGTGTCAATGCGGTCTGACTCATTCCTTAAATAAGAAAATTCTCATAATTTTGAGTAGTAAGAGGCCAGCATTCTTCTCTATTGAAGAACATTCATTTTCTCTCCTCCAGCGCCATTGTGTAGCTATTGCTTATGGATCCAGGCTTAAGACAGCATAAGCAAAAAATCAGAAAGTCTAAAACAAATATATGTGAGTTAGGGCGTGGATTTTACTGGGAGCCCCCAGTAGTTGTGACAGAGAGATTTCAAAATAAAGGCAAGTGAAGGCAAGGTCAGACAAATGAAATGTCAATTATGATTCCTTTTTAGAAATGCAGTGTATCACAAGAACATCCCTTCATTCTGTTTCCTTCAGTGGATTGACACATATTGTCCTCTTTGACTAGTAAGCCCCAGCCACAGCGGGCTCAGCAGTATGATATATTTCTGTAAATTCAAATCCACCCAGTGCCATCTTTAACCACAGCAATCAACTAGCCACAGTATGGCTTAGTCATTTCCTTACAAGTTTATGTCGCAGCAGCAGCAGCATAGATCCACATAACAAAAGCATATGTGGAAATTTTCAGAACCAACACAAACACAACTGTAGCTACTTGATCATTTAAGGAGGCAGTGAAAGTTTCTCAGAAACTGAAACATTCCCCCTTTCAGACTTTCACACTTGTTCTTCGGTCAGTGCAGGTTTAGATGTGAAATTGGATGCTGCTGTTGCCCAGCAGCACGTACACAAGGCAGCAAAAAAAAGGAGTTCTACCGATGCCTAGAAAGCCCCAGATCAGCATAAAGTCATTGTAAACTTAGCTAAATGAGCTAGCATTGCTCATCAGTCAGCCAGGATTAGTGTTACACTGCAGAGCAGCTGAAGAACACAATGGCCCATTACCAGACAAAATATAAAATCAGAGCCTAATATTAGAGCTCTGCCTTTTTCCTACAACCAGAAGTGAAGTATTATATTCTACTGGTGATAAGATGCACCAGTTTTCTGAGAACATGTAACAACTAAAGTCTAAAAAATCTGTTCTCTCTTGAAGGACTAATATCTCACACAGCAAGAGATCTTTAGCCATTGATGAACAACAAAAATCATTAAGAAAACCCACAAACTGTTTCACTAGTAATTGTTTTTGTTAGTAATTTTTCCCATCCTTATCCATTTGCTTCAATTTGACATCTGTGTTCAGGCACATCTCTTGTGTGGATGTGCCACACACACTTAGGTGCTATCTGATGCTTGGCTTCCTGTATGAAATGGAAGCAGAGTTTCTTCTACAAGCACCAAGCATCTACTCAGACAGTGAGTACATCATAACTTGGTTCCGAGAATCTGGAAGACAGTATCACCATTTAAGAGTTATTGTGCCATCTCACAAATGGAAAAAACGCAGTATCTCCAAATCAAGGTAAAAATATATTTCCTGAAGCTGAACCATGAACATTATTTTTAAATTTTTCAGCGTATAATGTCCAAGCGCACTCAGATTTCTCCCCCTAGAATCAGTATCCCCATTGGTAATTGCCTCCTTCTCCAGACGAGTAGGAAATTACAGCTTAGTGGGTGAAGAAGCAAATTACTACACAGATAGAGCTCTGGCTGAAGAGACAGAAATAGGGATGTATTCACTTTATAATTGGCTGGCACTTGCTATCAACCATGTAAATCCTCCACCATGACATGCTGATTAGTGTGCACTGTAATTTATCAGCCAGCTGTTCCAGGCTGCAATTCCGTGCCTTGTAATCTGTGCTTTAAGAATGCCATTTTTAAGTGCTGTTGTTACCTGCTAGACTGCAGTTTGAGAGTTTGAAGTGCAGAAAGCTCCTAAATCATCAAGATCAAGAAAAGAAAATATCATTAAATTAAAAATACATCTATTTAAACACACATTCCCAAAGAGCAAAAGTTAGTCATGTGGGTTGCTAAAACTGCTAGATACTAGTGATCATAAAGCTACATGTGCTACACCCTATTTGTGGAGACTCCTGCAACAGATGCTCTTTACTATGTGTCCCTGACAGCCCAGCAGCACTATCAGTACAATTACAAAGGCATTAGATTAGAGAAAGCTACAATTTATGGCAAGCAAGTGCAACAGAATGAAGCCAGCTCCACAGCACTGCAGTAAACCCACCCAATTTCAGCAGTGCTTGTCAAAATAAGGATCCTGAATATGACTTTGAACAGAAACCTAAGAAATCTAAGCTAGTCTGTATCCTGCCTAGTCTCTTCTTCCTTCTGTTCAATTGGTTGTGAGGCAGAAACAAGCAGCAACATTGTGAACTGTGGCAATAATTAATGCAAGTCATTTTATAGTAAAACAAGAATAGCCACGTACAAGACAGTAATAGACATTTTTGGTGCTCCAGCTTGCATGTTTCTCTATACAACTCTAAAACTCTAATACTTTGGCATCAATAATCTTCAGATTTTGCATCCTCACTGACCTCAGGTCAGATAATGTGAGACACTATGCAAAGAGAAATTACACCAGTGAAAAAGGTTAGGAAAATGATATGGTCAGAGTTCTATGAAAAACAGAATAGTTCAAGAGAAACC
>NW_010163386.1:681-2869 GCF_000695765.1 Mesitornis unicolor | reverse complement strand
CCCCAAAAACCCTGCACCCAAACTTGCACCCACCCTGGACTCACACCCAAACTTGCACCCACTCCACCCTGTAGGTGCCTTTTTTGGGTGGGACACTGGGTTGAACCCCCTGTGGCACCCGGCACTGAGGGGTGATTTGGGTGGGTGGGGGGTGCTGGGCACCCTGGGGTGGGTGCCCCCTGCTGGGCACAAACTGAGGTTCCCTGGGTCTCAGATGGATACTGGGAGTGAGACACTGGGAAGTGTGGGACTGGGGCAACTGGGAATGGGACACCTGGGACTGGGACACAGGGAACAGGGATATGTGGGACCGGGGCAACTGGGAGTGCGATACTGGGACTGGGACACTGGGACCAGGGATACGTGGGACTGGTGCAACTGGGAATGGGACACCTGGGACTGGGACCTATGGGACTGGGACGGCTGAGTCACCCAGAACTGGGACACCTGGGACATATGGGACTGGGAAACCTGGGGACTGTGACACTGAGAACAGGGACGCTTGGGACTGGGACAACTGGGAGTGGGACACCTGGGATAGGGACGCTTGGGAGTGGGACATGTGGGAATGGGAAACCTGGGACTGGGACACCTGGGTCATCTGGGACCAGGGACACTGAGAACAGGGACAAGTGGGACTGGGACACCTGGGACTGGGACCTGGGACACCTGGGTCACCTGGGACTGCGAACAGGGATAGCTGGGATCTATGGGACAGGGACACTGGAAATAGGGACACTTGGGACAGGGACACCTGGGATAGGGACACTGGGAACAGGGACACTTGGGATTGGGACCTATGGGAATGTAAACACTGGGACTGGGACACCTGGATCATCTGGGATAGGGCCACTGGGAATAGGGACAAGTGGGACTGGGACCTATGGGAATAGGAGACCTGGGACTGGGACACCTGGGTCACCTAGGACTGGGAACAGGGATAGCTGGAATCTATGGGACAGGGACACTGGAAATAGGGACGCTTGGGACTGGGACACCTGGGATGGGGACACTGGGAACAGGGACACTTGGGACTGGGACATATGGGAATGTAAAACCTGGGACTGGGACACCTGGGACTGGAACAACTGGGTCATCTGGGATAGGGCCACTGGGAATAGGGACAAGTGGGACTGGGACCTATGGGAATAGGAGACCTGGGACTGGGACACCTGGGTCATCTGGGATAGGGACACTGGAAATAGGGACAAGTGGGGCTGGGAAACCTGGGATGGGGACATATGGGACAGGGACACTTGGGACAGGGATATGTTGGACTGGGACACCTGGGTCACCTGGGACTGGGAACAGGGACAGCTGGGACCTATGGGACAGGGACACTGGGAATAGGGACACTTGGGACTGGGACACCTGGGATACAGACACTGGGAATGGGGACACGGGGGACTGGGCCACCTGGGTCATCTGTGCCCAGGACGCAGGGACAGGGACCCCTCTCCATGCCCAGGTGGGACGGAGCCACCCGGCCCCTTGGAGAGGGGATGGCCTCGGTGTCCCCACCAGCACCTGAAGCACCCACCCCAAGGCTTTTGGGGGCACAGGCCCCAGTGTCACCCCGAGGGCCCACCAGTCCCCGTGCCCACCTGTCCGTCTGTCCGTCCATCGCTTCGTCCCGCGCTGTCGCTGCTCCCGACTCCGCTCCGGTGGCTCCGGTGGCCCCGCCGGTGCCCGCTCCACGTGACGCCGTGGGCACCCGCAGCCAGCCTTGGCCGGGGACACTGGGGACAGAGGTCGCTGCCGGCCGTGGGGCCCCCCCCGGGGGTTGCCGGGGCAGGGGAGGACACCGGGGACGCTCGGCCTCCTTGGGGACAGCCTGGCGGCTCCCTGGGGACAGCGGCCGAGGCCATGGAGGGGACAAGGGAGGATGGCAGAGACCTCGCGTGCTCGTGCTATGTGTGAATGGGGGTGCTGAGACACACCCCCCCCCCTTCCCCCCCCGCCGTGCTTGTGACACGTGGGTGTGTGGCTGCTGAGACCTGGCACACTCGTGACACGTGGGGACAGGGCGGCTGAGGGGTGAGGCCGCACGTGCTCGTGACACGTGGGGAGTGCACGGCTGCTGAGAGCCAGGACTGTCCCACGCTCGTGACTTGGGGGTGAACGGCTGCTGAGACCCCACCCACTCATGACACGCGGGGACACGGCTGCTGAGAACCCCCCAACTCAT
>NW_010163386.1:0-592 GCF_000695765.1 Mesitornis unicolor | reverse complement strand
TGCTGAGCCCCCACACACTCATGACACGTGGGTACACGGCTGCTGAGACCCCACACACTCATGACACGTGGGTACACGGCTGCTGAGACCCCACACACTCATGACACGTGGGTACACGGCTGCTGAGACCCCACACACTCATGACACGCGGGTACATGGCTGCTGAGACCCCACACATTCATGACATGTGGGTACACGGCTGCTGAGACCCCACACACTCATGACACGCGGGTACATGGCTGCTGAGACCCCACACATTCATGACATGCGGGTACATGGCTGCTGAGACCCCACACACTCATGACGTGTGGGTACACGGCTGCTGAGAGCCTCCACGCTCATGACATGTGAGTACACAGCTGTTGAGTCCCCCTCCATGCTTGTGACATGTGGGTACACGGCTGCTGAGACCCCCACACACATGACATGTGGGTACATGGCTGCTGAGACCCCCCACGCTCATGACACACGTGGGTGCATGGCAGATGAGACCCCCCAAACTCATGACACATATGGGTACACAGCTGCTGAGACCTCCCATGCTAGTGACACATGGGTGCCTGGCTGCTGAGACCCCCATGCTCGTGACACA
>NW_010163385.1:0-19201 GCF_000695765.1 Mesitornis unicolor | reverse complement strand
CCCTCCTTGCCCACCTAGGGGCCACTGAGGCCGCCAGCCCTGTGTCCTGCAGCGAGGTTGTCCCCACGGGCTGGAATCTCTGCACTGTCGTCGGGGTGCTGCTGGGCTATCCGGCAGCGTACGCCTTCTCCATAGAGGAGGACACCGAGAACTGCCTGGCGCTGACACCGCTGAGGGTATTCACAGTCCAGGCCTCCTGCCCCAGGATAAAGGACAGTCTCAGGGTGCAGATCTACTCCTTCAGCATCCCGGAGAGCCTCTGCACTGAGCTGAAGGAGGTGCTGGACGCCTGGTGCGATGACCTGAAAGAGGCCTTCAGCGCCCAAAGTGACTTTGTAGATCTCTGCATTTCGAGCGAGGTGGTGTCTCTTCCAGCAGTTGCCTTGTAAAACACAAACTCAGACTTTTTGCCCTATTTCTCACTTGTATCAGGGACTGAGAGATCTGGTTCCTCTGTGTGCAGCCCACTGAGGCTTTCAAGAGACTCCTGAGCACCAAAGGCTGAATTGTGTCGATCTCAGGGTCCCGGACCCTGTGAGGCAGTTGCAGATTAAATACATGTACATCCCAGAGGAGCGGTGTGGGTGCACACATCCTGACTGCAGCGTGTGCCCGGTGAAGTCAGGGTGTATTTATTTGCTACAAACAGCTGAGGATTAATAAAAAATGAGAACACAGTATTTTGGATATGTGAAGTTTATTGTAGGATTCATACCATGCTTACTACTCATGCGAGGTGGTGTCACACATCACATAGCTGAGCTTGTGCCTGAATGAGGGGCAAGCGCTGCTGTAAAACCTGTGCAGTGCAGCTCCAAAAGGGGGACACAAACCAGGGAGGGTGGATCCTAAGGGCACGAGATGCCCTGTCCCTCTCGCCTGGTGTGAGCCCCAGCAGTGGTGGCTGGAGTGGCCTTGTCCCTCAGTGCCACAGGGACTGGGCAGTGCAACCTTCAACTGGAGCAGAGTAACCAAAGCAGCCTAGGGAAGGGGGGATCTCCCAGCATTTGGAGTTCGTCTGGAGTGAGACCAGCTCAGGATATGAACCAAGGAGGCAAGGACCAAACAGAGAAGGTGCACTGCGGTGAGGGTGCGTTGCTGCTCTGAGGCAGAAGTCAGTTCCTGCAGTGAAGTCGGTCATCAAGAAGGTCCTTCATGGTCTGTAACTTGCGAGGAAGGTGGCTATGGCCATTGCTATCCCTGCCACCAGGAGAGAGATCCAGTGACCACGCTGTCTCTGCAAGGCAAAGCAAATGTCACTAGGAAATTGGTGGGAAAAGAGACTTCTCATCGCACCCCTAGCAAACACAGCACCCGTCTTTAGGTGCTGCACAAATACATGGGGGAGTTCTTCCCAGTCTGAAAGCACCGGGGGTCAGGGTGAGCAACGCCTCCCACCTTTGCCTGCCTGCTCTGGAAGTGGTTGAGCTCGTCCCGGCACTGGCGCAGCCGGCTCAGGCAGGAGCGGTACTCCTCGCTCAGGGCCTCCAGCTCTGAGCGCAGCTCCGTGCACTGCAAGCACAGCAAGGGGCCGTTAGCAGGAGGGGTGCCCTCGCCTCTGTACGCACCCAGACCGGCTGGGCCCCCACAGCGGCTGCAGCGCTTCGCCCACACACGGGCATTGCACGCACGGAGGATCTTCAGCTCTGCTACCTGCGTGTCCATGTGTACCTACAGGGGACAGAGCAGATCCCAGTGTCACTGGGAGCGTGGGGGTAGAGGCAATGCCCGGTCTGTTAGCGTCCCGTGGCCTGCTTGGCTTTGCTGCCACCTTCCACATCACATGGGAGAAAAAAGCAATAGTTATTCTTACGACCACAGAAGCGTGCAGGTCAGGAAGAAGATGTGTAGTGTAAACTTGTGGCTGGCATTTCCTCTCTTTCTGAAATTCGTTCTGCACTTCACTGGCTGTGGGAGCAGTTGCAAAGTCCTTTAGACGCCCTGAACATGGGACACACAGGACAAGCACCTCTGTTGTGCTATGCAACCCCAAAACCCAGGGAGGGCCCATTTTCCTGAGCAGCCACAGCACAGGACCCCGCTGCCTTCCCAGGGAGCGGTTCCTCACCAGCAGCTGAGGGAGCAGGACCTGTCCCAAAGGAGCAGGAGCCCTTAGCTGTTCCTATTTGCTGTGATTGTGCCTGACAAAACCCTTTCCCAGGTGGTGCTGGTGATGCCAGATGGTGGTGGTGCACTCGCCAGTGTGGGACAAGCTCTTCTGCATGGCCCTGAGCTCCGCTACAGTAAATTGTGAATCCTTCTTTATGAATCTTTGTTATGCAAGTACTGCTGTAAGGATTGTGGGGCAGTTGGTTGGCAGAGGGCATGGTTTGTGCTACCAGTCTTGTGTCCTAAAACAGTCTTAGATGGGTAAGAGTGTGTAAGAGGTTGGAAAGCTTTCATTTTTTTGCAATCCAGTTGTAAGGGCTCTGTTTTTGTTACCAGACTTTTCCTGTTATGTGCAAGCCTTTTCTTTTCCTCCTCTCCTTCCTTTGTGCTCAGGGTTTCAGCTCATAACATGTGGCTTTGGATTTTCCTTGTGGGACTGCTGAGGCTCTCCTGTCCATAGGAATGGCCGTGAGTTTGTATGGAGAGGGCTCTGCTGCTGCAGCCCCAGGCAGACGCAGATGCTGCATCAGGGGCTTAGGTGAGGCTGCTATTGGTGCAAAAACTGAGCAGAGCTAATCCTTACAGGACACTGAGCTCTGGCCGCTTCCAGGAGCGTTGTGCTGTGCTGCTGGGGCGTTTCACCAGCAGCACAGCAAGGGAGTGGGTCCCAGCTGTGGTTCAGTGCTGCCCTCACCTCCTTCTCCTTCGCCGTCAGCTGGGATGTCCTTTGCTGCACCTCATCCTCCAGGCTTCTTCCTCCCTCCTCCTCCTCGGGGCGCTTTAACAGAGTGATTTGGTTTTCCTTGGCAGGGGCGAGAGGTGGGGTCTGCGTGGTGTAAACCTGGTCTAGAAAACAGTCAGGCTTCTGATGAGAAGCAGGTCCAGGCTCTCCCTGTGCTTTAGCTCTTGTTTACACAGCGCAGTTTAAAGGTAACGTTTGCGTGCTATGCACACAGCAGAGGACACGGGAGCTGAGTTAGTTATCATGGGCCTGGCTCTGCTGCAGCAACAAGTAATCCTCTTTAGAGGAATATTTATAATTAGTTACCAGAAATGGAAGGGAGGGAGAGTTAAAATGCCTTTTTCAAGTACAGCTGTAGTTGCAATTATAAACTGGAATGTATTTTGCTTGCAAAAAAAAAATGGCATAGCCACTGAAGTAGAATTTGCAATGAAATCCATTTATTTTTTAAAGTGTTTGCCATCATAAATACACTTACATTTTAATGTTAACTAGCCAAATATAATAACTTGCTTTGTGCAGCTTTAACATAATCCTTTATTCTAAACCAATTCAGACTTCTCCTAGAGCCAGGTCTAAGGTTCCCGTGTCTGGTGAGCAGTTACAAACTTTGCTGACCTTTCCTTTGCGCCGTCCCCTCCCGGCTCTGCCCGGCCTTGCTCTGGTTCTGGATCAGGGCTGTGAAGGGGAAAAGCCCTGGTTACCATCCACAGCACTAACGCAGGTCTTGCTTTGCACATCTTTGTGTGACTCACAGTGCAACTGGCTGATGGTTGCCTCCAGCGTGACCTTCTGAGTTCGTTCTTTTTGCAATTTATCTGAAATAATGAGAAGAAAAGCATATGAAAACAGAACTGCCACCCATTTGCTCTTCCTTAATTGTGTTTTAAAATAGACACGTGAATTATGTGTAAGTTTCCTTGTCTCTATCTGAATCGGTACTTTAAGACACTGTTACCCCCTATTTATACACTGGTAAAATCCATCACAATGCAGCAGCAGCGGGTGCTGCCTTGGCACCCGAGCAGGCTTGTGCTGCTGTGTTTGATGAGGCTGACAGGGATGTAAAAGTCCTCATCAAAACTGAGGTCTCATCTTTTGATGATATTTTTTTCAAGTCTCCTATTGCATCCTTCCTTCTAGAAAGCTCACTTGACTTCACTGAAGTCCTTCAATCTAGTTGGAAACAGCCTTTGGAAACCAGAGGCTTTCTTGCCAAGCTGCAACGTGCAACACATTCAGAGAAGGATCCTTTTGTGTGCGTGCATGCTTAGCTTTAAGGATGAGGATTTTAAGTGTCTTTTCCTTTTACCCTCCATCCATTTGGAGCCCAGGCCCCATTCCCGCACACTGTACCTTCGATGGCGCTGATGTGCTCTGCCTTGACGTTGTTGTCCTGGCGCAGGGCGCTGGCGCAGCGGTGCAGTGTGGTGTGCTCGCTCTGCAGCCTGTGCAGGGCCTGGCGCAGCTGCTCCTTCTGCGCGTCTGCTTGCTGCAGGCGAGAACAGCCCCGGCAACATCAGCGCAGCCCCGGCACCATCAGCCCAGCACCAGCACCATCAGCCCGGCCCCAGCCCTGTGCCGTGAGCATGCAGCGTAGCCAACTTTCTCGCAACGAAAGGCAGCCCAGAGCTGAACACCACGTTACACATGTAACTGCTGTGCTGCATTGAGTGGGATCTATTTCATAGTGATTGCGACCTGGGGGGTCCCCTGCTTGGAAATGGGAAAATGCGGGCTCTGGTGGATGTTGTACCTGCGGGGAACCAACGTACCTGCAGTCTGCTCTGCAAGAGGTGGAAGCTGTTCTCCAGCTCGGTGTGTGCTGCGGTGGCCCTGGTCAGCTCCTCTCTCAGCGTGGTGTAGTGCTCTTTCCAGAAGGCGAGGTCCTCGCGCGTTGCTGCCAGGCTCCTCTGTAGGAGAGCAAGGACCCACGGGTGGGCTGGGGCCACACCAGGCTGCCCCAAAAAATACCCATCGGGGGTCTGCCATGGGGCTGGGGCAGCGTTGCCTCCTCCCCGGGGCTGTGGTGACCCGTGTGGGTCTGATGCCATCTGATGGACAGTGTGGATGGGGTGGAGGGTTCGCTGTGGAACCAGGGTTCAGAAAGCTGGTGATCTTTGGGATACAATTCGTTTATTGTTCTGAAAATACCTGTTAGCAATTTGGTTTGACCCACAGGTACCTCCTGGGGAAAATCCATTTTCATCTAAAAGAGCCACTCCAGAAATAAAGTCTCTGTCTCATGCCCTGGATGTCTGCATGTGGGGTTTGCTGCTCCATGTGTGCGGAGCAGGGAATGGGAAGAAGGGACAGTGGAGGAGAAGGGATTACACTCAAACCTGCCAAACCACAGCATATTTCCCCAACTGTGCTGTTTTTAATATCCTATTGTGTGGCTCACAAAATGAGCACGGGTTGCCACTAAGTTGCTTTGAACTAAAACTGTATCTTTGCACCTTTGTTACTAATGGTAAACTAGACATCACGTTGTCCTGAAACGCGGGGGTTCTTTGTTGTAGTTGGACAAGATCAAAGCAAAGCTGGGTGTCAAACGTGTTTCTTACCTGAGAGTTTTGCAGCTGCTGCTCTGTCTGGAGTTTCTGCTCCAGCATCTTCTGAAGAGTCTCCTTTGCCTTCTGCTCGTAGGTCTGCTTCTGGTCCTCCATCTCTATCAGGATCTTCTTCACACACTCCTTTGAGTAACTCTTTAAAGTAAGAATTAAAGTGCGTGAAGGGTCTTACCTGACACATTCCTAATCTTGCTAAACCTGAATATTAGCAAATCCAGACTGTGTAAATGCTGCTGCTAATGTGCTGTGAAGCGTTGCTTCAGCAAAGAGGAAAAATCAGATCCGTATCTAATCAGATTTCTCTGGAAGCTGAGACCCCACCTAATTACGTCGTTCTGTATTTTGTTTTCATGCCTTTCTTTGCCCATGTTTGTTTCTGGGTGATCAGACGTTACCTGGGTGCAGGCCTGCAGCTGATTTTCAAGCGCCCTTAATTTGCACTTCAGTTTATCCTCATTCAGCTGGCCCTGGGGAAAAAAGCAATTGAACTGATATGTGGAATCATGAACTATACAATATACCTCCAATGTTTTGTTAGCTTGTGTGTTGAATCAGAATAAATGGGATACGAGGGAAGACTTTTATGCACTGCAGAGCTCTCTGGAGGCTCTCTGGTTACTGAGCCCAAAGCTCGGGCTGGTGCTGAGCTCTGGTCCTGCTGCTTTGTTTTGTTAGGCTGGGTCTGGGTTGCAACACCCAGCAGTTGGGCAGGGGGTTACAGGGCAACAGTGATGACTTGTTTTCCTTATTATCATCTCCTCTCAGTGTTAGTCAGGCTGCTTAGGCTTTGTGAAACCAGACTGCATGCAAATTCAGATAACATTTCTAGCAAAGAGTTCATGTAGGCTGTCTTTCCACCACCGATACTGAGAACATCCGTATCATCTCTGCTTACTGCTGTTTGAAGTCAAGCCTCTGAAAAAACAACTCCTTGATGCTGCAGGGATAGCTGTCAGACCCAACCAGAACTGGATTTTGGTGTCTTAGCAGTGTTTAAATTTGTGCAGAAGTTTACAGTCTCAAAGACCAAATCTTCCCAGTTCAGTTGTTGGTACAAAGCACCAAAGGCTCTGTCCTCTTAGAAAGTGGGTGGAATTTTGAAAAACATTTTAATGCATGAAATATTATTCCTAGTTTTCTCTGCAGTTTATTGAATTCTGTCTGCAAAGGTTCACGTTGGAGGGTGGTGGTTGTGCACAGATGTAAATGACTGTGCAAAGTACAAGCAACGGAGCACCAGGCCCTTCCTACGCTTGAGAGCAGAAATGTGCTGGCAAACTCCTTACATGGAGATGCAGCTTATAAATTGGCAAAAGAACATAGAGCATAAAACTCTTCCTAAATAGAATAAGCTGTCAGTTGGGGCTATTATCAGAACAGCATGGCAGTGAGGGGTGAGTATGTGCACGCACGTAGGAGGGCATAAGAAACTGTGCTTCTGACCAGAAAAGTTACGTGAGCAAATCTTGGTCAAGCCCTTGTGCTGCAGATTGTCTACAATAAAGGGGCTGCTTTAAAAAAAAGCCCCAACCAACCCCCCAGAAGCAACCAAAACGCCCACCTACAACTAAACAGAACAGCAAGAGCCCCTCTAGCTGCTGTGATCAGATGTGGTGGCTTTTCCTCTGCTCTGCTGTGTCCCCAGCGATGCTCTCTGAACACCTCTGAAGTCCTTTGTCAGACTCTTAGTTTCTCTCCTGAGGTCACTTATGTGCCATACACGTGTGTTAAACTGGCTTTTGCTGGCAGCTGTAGTGTCGTGGTTGTCCTAGGATTGGTAAATTCTCTGATACTCCTTCCCTTGGTGATTTTCAGTAGCTGATTTAAAGCAACAATAATAAATGCTGTTTCTGGAAGAGTCCCAGTTTGCCCAAACACAATGGCTTGTGCTGGAAAAATGGGTCTGTAAAGTAGTAATAATGCAATGGAAATGGCAGAGAGCTTAAACTGCAGGGCTGCAAGGTACTTCCAAAAGTCAGGTGCAACTTCAGAGGTCAGGAACAGGAAGAACATCATAGAATCATAGATGCATTACAGTAGTAATTTTCTCCTTCAAGAAGGGAACAGCTCAAAACTAATAACTCTTAATAATAACCAAGGCTCACTTAGCTTCCTTTGAGAGCGTGTTTGAATCAACTGAGCAAGTTTTACAGCAGATGGGGGAGTGAAGCTCCAGAGCTGCGGTAGGAAGGGCTCTCTACTCTGTCAGCAAAATTGTGGGAGGGAGAAGGACCCAAAGGCCCCATCCCTTTGGTTTAATCGCACCTCCCCTTCATGGGGAGTATTCAGTCCATCAAAGCAGAAGCACCCACGAACACGAGCAGTATCTCAGAAACGACCCTGTGGCCATTTCGGGAGTTGCTGCCAGATAATTCGAGTGTATGCAATCGCATCTCTGAAACCCTAAATACTGGGAAGGATTAACAAGCCCTTGGCATCTCACCTGGGCCTGCGAACAGGCGACCAACCATCGGTTTCCACAGCACAGCTGATGGTACAGGACCTGTCCATAGCTCCCTGTGCAGCACCTCCCGGAGGAGCCCCTTGCCCCCCGCCTGCCCCCTCTGCAGCCCTGGGGTCCCCCCCAAGCCGGCCCTGCTGCTTCCTCTGCTCCAGTGCCGGGGCGAGTTAATCTTTACTGCGACGAGAGGCCGGGTGCCAGGGCAGCAGCAAAGGCTATGGGAGCAGAGATGGCAAGAAGCAAAGTGCACCCACCTGTTTCTAATCTGGGCTTGCATGGCTACTTCCTGCAGTGTGCCGGGGTGTTTTTTCCTGCTCTCGTTATATCTGAAGAGGCAGGCGCAGGCGGAAGTTTCTAACCGCAGCACTTTTAACGCAAGGGTTTTACACCATCTCACCCAATCACTTGCTTTTCTGCCCCAGCAGAACTTTGAAACCTCTTTTCTAATTTCACAATGAACTGTAAATCAATATTTGATTTAATAATTCTCTATAAAACACTTCATATGTCTCATAAAATGCATCACCTTAATTTTACCTCCTGAAAGCAAAAAAAGTGGGCCCTGGTTCAATGCTCCCTGGAGGATTTTGAGCTGCGGGGAAATAGGTGCTCTGCTGAATCATGGCCCTGCATTAAACCAAGGTTGAGCGTACGAGACCCTCATGGTATTGGGTCTCTGCCCTGTATTTGGGACCAGAATAAATCCCCAAAAGGAGCTGGGGCAGGGGATGTCCCCGCGGGTCCCAGTGAGGAGTGGCAGGAAGGCTGTGTGTGCTGGGCGGGGGTTTTTAGCCGTTGTGATCTCAGATTAAAAACAGGCTGGTTTTTCCCCATCCAATGTGGTGTTTTCCAGCACTGGGGTGCACCAGTTTGGTGCATCTGAAATTTTTATTTTGGTTAAAAAAAAAAGGTTCAAAATACTTGAAATTTGTTGTGAGTAGGAAAGAAAACTTGGTGGAAGATGGTTGGTTGTGTTCGTTCTATTTTTTTCCCCACTTACATGCATCTGTTTGCTTTTTATTTAAGAAAAAGTGGGAAAGGCAGGTAAAAAAGAAACCCCAAACCCTTACAGAAGAAAAGGGTTTTACACTTCCTGTTGATCTGAAAGGTCACTTCTGCGTTTGTGTTCAGCCCCCCCTAAAAACCAGGTGACCAAACCTCCCGCCACCCCAGCAGCCTCCTGCCGCCCTCGGGTACCTGCCACGATTTTTCGGATGCTTGCAGCAGCGTGGAGAAAAGCTCCTGCAGAATCACCATCTTCTGCTTGAGCAGCAGCTCGCGGTGCAGGGCCTCCTGCGGGGAAGGGAAAGGGTGTCAGGGGAAAGCCTGGATCTGTTGGAGACCCCCCCATACCTCCCTCCAGCCCAGGGTCGGGGCTTCCTCTGCTTGGGGGGTTCAGGCAGGTCTTTGGGTTCAGTGCCTTGTGCGTGGGCTTTCCTGGCCACGTTAAAACTAGGTCTGTAACACCTCTTTATTCAGTAATAGTGGTAATTTTAAAAGTGGTGTTGTGAAGAGCTGCGTTCGGGGTGGGAATGTGCAGGGTTTGGTACCCACCTTCAGGTAGTTGGAGAGCTGCACCATCTCCTGAAAGGGAAAGGGCAAGTGTTTAAAAACAGCAGGACTGTTTCAGTTTATAAACAGTTTATGAACTGGCCGCAAAATCCAAATATTTTGAGATAAAACTGGAGTTTACAGCCTGGGTCTGGGGGGAGGAGGAGGAGGAGGAAGAGGAGGAGGAGGAGGAGGAGGAGAGCCTGCTGGGCTTTCTTTGGTTTTTCCAGGGAAATGAAAGTATTTTCTGCAGCAATTGACAGCACTGGAGTTAGGGCATCTCTGCCATGTAGCATGTCAAACAGGGCAGGTACTGAACCAGAGCAGTGGGTACCACGGGACAGAGGGCCCTTTCTCCCCTGTAGCAGCAGTGTCATCGTTTTTGTAACTATAGAAATCCAGCACCTGTCAAAGTCCAGAAACTGATTTCATCTGCAGGAGTTCAAGGCCAGTTGTTAGCTGTGTTTCACTTACCTTGTTTAAAACCGCTATTCCACAACTAAAATAAAGAAGAAGGCGTGTTACTGAGGTGAGGGTGATGTGGGGTCTGCAGTGCTCCCCCAGCCCCAGCACAGGGGGGTGTTTGTACACCCCGTGCTGAGGTGAAATGCATTTGGGCATTGGAGGCTGCTGCCCTGCAGGTACCCGAATTCCCAGCCCGGGCAGGGAGGGGGGCAGTGGCTTACTCCGTCTGCTGGCTCGAGTCTGTCCGTCCCGCGCTTGCGGCTGAGAGGGTCTGGGTTCCTGTGAAAGCAAAGCGAAAGGCTGTGACCGATCCCCATCCCAGGGGCCGTGAAGTTCTGTTTGAGTGTCCCTCTCGGAGATGGCATCGCTTCTGGGCTGGAGAGCCCGTGTTTAAACCCTGTCCATAGCACAACCCCACAGGGACTGGAGGGGACAGAGGGACAGAGAAGTGCAAGTTCAGTGATCCTGGAGTCAGCCCCCAGAAAACTGGGGGACGCTTATAGGGATGCTGTAGGGCAGAGCATCTGTGGCTGTTAAATGGGGCTGGGTTATCGCTCCACAGGGAAAATATCCTTAACACCTGCAGCTGAGACTCGGACTGGGGGGGGTAAAACTTAGCGCAGGTCTGGCGATGGAGCTGCCAGCTCGCATCCCAAACTGCTCGATGGAGGCTCAGAGGTGGGAGAAATGCTGCTGTGCTGGGAAACCCACACATCCCTCACCTACCTTGGGTGTTCACAGATGCTCCTTGCTTGGGGACAGCTTCTGCTGAAATGCTGAGGGGGATGCTGAGGCTGAGTGGGGACCGTGCAAGGGTGAGCGTGGGGCAGCTCCATGGGTGCTGGAACGAGAGGGCAGCTCAAGTCAGCATCTTGACTTGAGAGGTTCTCCTCCCCCTCTACTCTGCTCTGGTGAGACCGCATCTGGAATATTGCATCCAGTTCTGGGCCCTCAGTTCAAGAAGGACAGGAACTGCTGGAGAGAGTCCAGCGTAGGGCTACAAAGATGATCAAGGGAGTGGAGCATCTCCCTTATGAGGAGCGGCTGAGGGAGCTGGGGCTCTTTAGTTTGCAGAAGAGGAGACTGAGGGGAGACCTCATTCATGTTTATAAATATTTCAAGGGTGAGTGTCATGAGGATGGAGCCAGGCTCTTCTCGGTGACAAACAATGATAGGACAAGGGGTAACGGACACAAACTGGAACACAGGAGGTTCCACTTCAATTTGAGAAGAAACTTCTTCTCAGTGAGGGTGACAGAGCCCTGGCCCAGGCTGCCCAGAGAGGTTGTGGAGTCTCCTTCTCTGGAGACATTCAAAACCCGCCTGGACGCCTTCCTGTGTAACCTCATCTGGGTGTTCCTGCTCCGGCAGGGGGATTGGACTGGATGAGCTTTGGAGGTCCCTTCCAATCCCTAACGTTTTGTGATTCTGTTCTGTGATTCTGTGATCTCCCCAAAACGGGCGGTGAAGAGTGGAGGGGAAGGGGGCTGTGGCCGGGTTAGGCTTTGTCCCTGCAGTGAGTGGTGAAGAGCATCGAGGAGATGCTGAGAAACCACAGCAAATCCACTGGGGTCTGCTGCTTTGGCTGCAGCAGCTCCAGAGCAGTGTAGTGAAGTGGGGGTAAAACCTGCTGGCTCCTGGGGGCCACCGGGACAGGACAAAGTGTCTTGAGAGAGTTTTTGAAAAGATGAGGACTTTTGGTGGCAGGGACCTGGGTCCTGGCTTAGGTCTCTGCTGCTGTTTGGCTGCCTCGGAGCAGTGCATTCTCACTTCTGGCTGTACTTGGATTTGGATGCTGATGCTGTTGCGATCAGTGGGTGCTGCAGTGGGTGCTGCAGTGGGTGCAGAGCAGGGAGCTGTGCTCCAGGATGGGCATTACCTGGAGCAGCACGGGCGCTCTCGGCTCCACCGTTGAGGAGGAGTCCGGGGGGTTGTGTGTTCGGGGCTCCCTCCCAGCATCACTCGCCAGGTTTCTCCTCCTGAGGAACTCCCTTTGCCGGGGGCTGTGCTCTGGCCCCCCCGGTGCCCTCCCGAGGTGGCGGCAGGTCGTCACGTTGTTCCTGCGCCGCAGGTTCTCCCGTGTCTCGTGCCGCCGCTCGCACTTCTCATCGTAGCTCTCGCGCCGGTGCCGCGGCCGTGCCCTCTCGGGCCGGCTGATCATCTTGGGTACGGCGCTGCTGATCGGTGACCGCTCTGGGGGCCTCTGTCCTGGGGAGACCGAGGGAAAAGACGCAATTGGGGTGAAAACTACTTATTTCAGAGTAGCTTATTCCTGGGTCTGTGGCTTGGTGCCTCCATTGCAAATACAGGCGTAGGGATTGGTGGTTCAGCTTTGGGATTACTGAGTTGTTAAGATGCGCTCATAACTGGGGGCACGGGCTCTCCATGGTACCAGTTTGCCTCAGGCACGAATTCTGCCTCCATTTCTGGGGATTTCGTGGCCAAACAAGGCAGTGGCCTGGCCGAAGCAGGAGCTCCACTGTTTCGGCCCTGTTGTGCCAGTGTGGATGCGAAACCTCCTCCTCCTGCTGACTCCCCTGCACCGTTGCAAGCTGCCGGTGCATTGTTTTTTACTGGACTTTGGTCATATTGAGTGTATTTGGGCCTTTGCTTCTACATTGGTTAAAGAGAAAGCAGAGCAATAACTATCCACAACTCCTCTTCCTTCTGCCCTCAAGCAAATGCTGTGTCCCCCTCTCCTGTCCTCTTGCCCAGTGCAGAGGCTCCTCATCCCCATGCGCACCCCCTGAGCAATGCCCAGGGGGCTCAGCCTGGGATCGGCTGTGCCTGGTGTGGAGGTTTCTTAGGTTTAGTAAATCCTGTTAATGTAGGAAGGAGGTGAGGGGGAAATATTATCTGAAAATTGAGGTTAAATGTTCTTTGGTGTCAAAACAAAACCACCAAAACTTCATTGGTCTCATTCTGTCCTAAGGAATTAGGAAGTTGTTGAATCTAATGAAAAAAATAAGGGAACAAGTAAACCCTATTTACATACAGAACACTTCCGTGCTTTTTGGTCTGCATTAAAATCTGCTCCACCATTCTTTGTATTGTCCTTGTGCTAGCCGTGGTGCACTCTGAGCTCATTGCTAGAGCTGTTCTTTCGCTGCAATGGGCCTCCTTTGGAAGGAGAGCAGTGTTTTCAGGGCAGCCAGCTCTTGCTTTGAGCTGGGAAGGTGCCTGCAAACCCATGGCCAGGACACATAATTCTTAATTTTAGAATTGGCCCAGTTGCAGGTTCAGTCCAGACCTCACATGTCCAGCTTGGTCCTCACTCATCCAGCTCTTCCTGCCAGGAACAGCTCGGCCCCTCTCCCACCTGCACTGCCGCGGGGCATCCCAACAGCAGCTCCTGTCACAGCTTCCGTCAACCAAAAATGTGCTTTAAAGCAAGGTAAAGCTTAAAGAAATACACAGTCCATTACTCATCCCAAGCTGAGCAAACTGTTGAGGCCTTCTTGACAAGCTACTACTCTTTTCCTCCTCCTGTTACCCCAAATTACCCTCTCTAATTAACAAGCATGCCCTTTAGCTTTACTTTCCAAGCTGTTACACTTCTCACTTCAAGGGAAAACAGGGAAGAAAAAAAGTGCTTCTTGCTGGTTCATGTTACAGCCTCCCGGTGTCACCACGTAGGCTGAAAGCGGGGTGAAGAAAGAGGAAAATAGGTGCCCATTGCTGTCTGTAGCACAGCAGCCTCTGCTCCCCTCCACCCCTCACTGGCCCCGGCGCTGCAGGCACTTACCTGGCTGGGGATGCCATCCTACCCCTCGACCGCTGCGGAGGAGCGGGGGGTTATGGGGTGCGGACACGCTCCTACTGCCATCTTTGTGCCAACCACCTCATTTTGCTGCTCTCACTCATTTTCTCGCTCTGTAAAACAGGAAACGTTGCAGCCGCAGCGAGCCCCGGTTCCTGTCCCTGCTTGCAGCCTGGCCGTGGGGTGCGGGGGCCCAGCTCACAGAGGGATTTGGGTTATCTTGGGACCCCAAAGCATCCAGCTCCTCTCTAGGCAGAGCCAGCTGTTATCTTTGGGGCCATCTCCCTTTATCGGTCTCCGACACGCGGAGGTCGAGCACTGGTTCACGGAGCTGCTTGTGGCACCCGGTGACCACGTCTCCCCGAGCTGCTTTAGGCCAGAGAAATCCAGACTTAGGGAAGTACAGTAATGCTATTATTTTAAGGCTTCTTGCAGTTTGGAAAGGAAAAAAAGTGTGTATCAGCAGCTGAGCAGAGGTCACCAATGGCAGAAATTCATTAAGGTCTTTAGAGAAGTGAAAGCTGCGTTAATGCAAATGATGCAGGGAGGTCGGTTTAACCAGCTGGGCGCCGGTAAGGGCTCTGTGCACGTGGAAAAGGAACACAAGTGACAGCAGAGATCTCGTGAAATAACGTGGCATTTATTTTTCACAAAGACCAGCCTAGAAGGGGTACACGACAGAAAATTTCCCAGTTCAAAACCCTCTCATGGCTTTGGGTGGTCTGTGCTGCTCGGCCCAAACCCTGATTCTGGGCTGGGGCTGGGCTTGCTTTGCACGGCGCTCAGCACTGATGCTGTGGTGGCTCTCGGTGGCTGAGCAGGACACTGGCATTGGATCCTGCTGCCAGGAGCCAACCTGAAGTGCCTCTTGGTTGGAAAAAGCCAGTTTTAAGAGCTCATTACTAAAAAGGACATTTTCATGCTGTGTTACAGTCTCTTTTGGTGCATCCCATCTTGGGTTGCTGGGGTGCATCAGACTGGGGCCGCACCGACGGCATGGAAAAGGGCACCCAAGTAGCTGGTTTAACACCCAAATCCCTCGTGCCTGGCCCAAGGTGTCCCGGTGCACTCGCCATCCCGGGGGCTATGTTCTTCTGATGTTCTCCACGATATAGCTGCCCCTGATGAGGGAGTCGAGGAAGTCGGGGGCTATGTCTCTGAGCAGGAGCATGACGCCCAGCAGCCGTGATGGGTAGTGCAGCTCCCGCTGGCGCAGCGCCCCGCTCCTGATGATCTCCAGCGCGCACTCCTCCTTCGGTGCCGGCACCATCCGGAGGGCGTGAGAGACCGCTCGCACCGCGCTCTCTGCAGGGACGAAGGAGCAGCGTGGGATGGGGCTGCCACAGACACCACCAGCTCCCTCGCGGTGTCTGCAGCCTCCTCTAGCAAACTGACACACTCTGGGGGTCAGACCTGCTTAGCAAGGCTTAGAATAGTTAAAATAAATAAGTTATAGTGATGTCCTTCCCAATGCTTTTCACTTCCTGAGCGATCGTAGGAGGGAATCCCCACCTCCCTTACTGCAAGGACAGCAGAGGCAAAGGTCTCAGGCCACACTTTAAGAGCAGGGGTCCTGTTTCCACACTTGCACAGCCTCTGCAGGCTGAGGGTCCTGCAGTGGTGGGGAGCACCGTGCTGGGCAGACTGGGGCTAGAGGGGGGTGGTGGGCTCATCTTGGCTCTGGAAACACCCCAAGACCCGGGCTCCCGTGATGCTGAGCTTACCCGTGTTGATGTAGCCCAGGATGCAGAGTGTGATGGAGACATTGACCTTGTCTATGATGAGTTCCTGCCTCAGAGAGCTGAAAAATCCGTCTAAGGCGAATTTAGTTGCAGAGTAGGGAGCAGTAAATGGGCCACCGACTTTACCTGGAGCAGAGATCCAAGGTCAGTGTTTGTGTACCAGGCTTTGCCCTTCACCCTGAATCACAATTGTAGCTACTTGGTGGAGTCATGAATACTTGAGAGAAATAAACAAATGCAGGAATGTTTAAAATGTCACATATGGCACACAGTGGCATGCAGTACCTTCAGTTGTGGGTGATACTGTTCTTGTATTCCTGCATATGTACCCATGTACAGCAAATGCCTCTGTAATATGTGCCCACACGCATAAATTAACCTGCAGTGGGGCACCATCGCCTGCAGTGCGTGAAGGTGATCAGTGGGTGCCAAGAGACCAGCTGGACAGAGCAGAGAATATAAACCCCCCAGAGGACTTGAATTGTGCATCCAGGATATAAATCATATGCTGATCCTGCCTGCCAGCGGGTCTCTCTGTGCCTTGTGGGCCTTGTTCTGCCTTTTGAAGAGCCGCAGTGGGGATCCCTTGCAGGGAGAGCCTGGCCCTTCGTGTGCTCACCCGCCACGGATGAGACGACGACGACGCTGCCCTCGCTCTCCTTCAGCATGGGCAGGGCAGCCGTGGTCATGGCCACGTAGCTCAGGAAGTTGGTCTCCAGGAGCTTTCGTACGTGCCCAACGTCCCCGTTGAAGTAGCTGAAGTAGCTGTGACCGATGTGGTTTAGGATGAGCATGTCGAGGCCTCCTGCAAGCAGATTAAGTTTGGTATTAACAACCAGCACCTCAAAACAAAGCAGTTTGGCTGGGATGGCCCCAAAAGGTAGCACGGGATATGCTGGGGAGCGGGCAGGGGCAGCTCCCCACCACCTACCCCAGGTGTTCTCAGCCTCCTTCACCACCACCTCAGGGAGCGCCGTGTCCTCCATGGAGCCGCTGACGTAGCGGGCGGACGCAGCACCCAGCTCCAGGCACCGCTCCACAACCTACAGCAACAGCAAGAGCGGTGTTGGTGATGGACCCCCCTCCACAGACCCCTGCTGTCCCACAAGGGATATAAAAAATCAACATTTTGATTCTGTTGTATACAAGGTGCAAAAGCAGTTCAGACTTTGAGAAGATGCAAGGGTTGATCAGACCAGGACTTGGGCTGAGTACTGTGATCCTTGGTGGTGGAGATCAGAATTCACAGCTGAAGATTGCAGAGAAAGAGATCACAGAATCCCAGACCGTTAGGGATTGGAAGGGACCTCAAAAGCTCATCCAGTCCAATCCCCCTGCCGGAGCAGGAACACCCAGATGAGGTTACACAGGAAGGCGTCCAGGCGGGTTTTGAATGTCTGCAGAGAAGGAGACTCCACAACCTCTCTGGGCAGCCTGGGCCAGGGCTCTGTCACCCTCACTGAGAAGAAATTTCTTCTCAGATTGAAGTGGAACCTCCTGTGTTCCAGTTTGTGTCCGTTACCCCTTGTCCTATCATTCTTTGTCACCAAGAAGAGCCTGGCTCCATCCTCGTGACACTCACCCTTTAAATATTTATAAACACATGCGGTGCTGTCAGCTTTGAAAACGCAATTTGGTGCAGCGAGGGGTGTGTGTTAGAGCAGGTTTATGGTGGGGAGATGCTGGGGTGGATCTGTAGGGTATCAGACATCCCCGCATGCCCAGGGGTGAATATGTGCATTCTGCCCTCCTGTGGGGTTCTTGATCGCCAATGTGTTTGGCCAGCCCGGCACGCTCTGCTTGCCATTTACTTTCTGCAGTTTGGCCTCGGTCCGTGCGGTGAGCAGTAGGTGGGCCTCCATGCGTGCCAGGTGATACGCCATCTGCTCCCCGATGCCGCTGCTGGCCCCGGTCACGATCACCCGCTTCCCTCGGAGCATCTCTGGAGAGGAGGGTGCAGAGCTGAGAGCAGGCACGGCCTGCGCTATCCCCCCCCCATGGCTCCTCTGCCCCACTGCAGCGTGCCCTGCTTGTGCAGACCCCGACTGGAGCCTGGTCACCAATCCCAGCCAAATAAATGAGATCACTTCCTGCGCATCTCGGCAGACCCCAGCATAACCCCACGAGCTCTCCTGTGCGGCGCAGGCTGCTCTGACCCCTTGCGCTGGGGCTGCCTGCGCTCCCCTCTGAGCTCTCAGCCCTTTGGCTCTTTGAGCTGTGCTTTGGAGAGCCCCTTGAGCAGCCCGTGCTCTTCTGCGTGGGCAGCAGCCTCCCTGACTGTGCTTTTAAAGCGTGTTTTTTTTTCAATGACTTACCCTCACTGAAATTTTCGGGTCCTGAATAAAAATAAAAGGCCAGCAGCAGTCCCAGCAAGGGGATGAAAATCTTCAGGAGCAGACCCATCCCTCTGCAAAAGTACAGGCAGGAGCGAGACAGACTCCACGGCTCTGCTGCGGCGAGGTGGACGTGTCGGTAGGTTGGGAGTGGTACCGGTTTTGAACTGGTTCTTATCTTGCACACGTTTGCTGTATCTGTTAGACCTTTTCTTTGTGCTTCCTGTGATTTAGCAAACATTAACTTAAAGGAGAGCGTAGCATTGGACTTCAGGCTGTCCCTTTGCACCCTCGTCCTGCCAGGAGTTTCAGGCGTGGTTTCAGAGCTGGCAAAGTTTGTGTTTTTAGACCATTTTCAGTGCTTCTGGGTTATCCTATGTGATATCACCATTGGTGTAATACCGACAGTTTGCTGGTTGGCTCTTGTACCAAAAAAAATAATTGCGCTCTTGTCTTGAGGAATCCACGGATTGCAAAAGGCAGGAAAAGAGCCAAGCGTGAGAATAATGATCTTCAGCTTTCACAAGCGTTGCATGTCGCCCTGCTCAGCATCTGCCTGGGCATATGGCGAACGGGTTTGCAAATAGTTTTCTGAAAGAGAAAGTTTAAAGGGCAAAACCCACTCTGTGTGCACTGGTTTGTGTAGGCGATCTTGGGATATGGGGAACAGAAATGCCAGCTCCTGAATTCCTCTAGGCAGTGAGGAGCAGAACTGGGGAGTGCTTCAGTGGGAAGGGTTTGGGCAAGTGTTGTGTTGCTTTGTCTCAGAATGAGTAAAAATGGCCAGAAACAGGTTAGATGTAAATGCACCAGCTCGGGCACTGCTGCCAGGGTCAGGGAACGGCGCAGAGCTCGCTGCGGGCTCATGCTTTGGTTCTGCCTTCAGCATGCATTGCCCCCCGGCTCGCATCTGGAAGGCATTTTCCATGTTTATTATGTTCGTGTAAGAAACTGTACTGCAAATAAAACTTTCCAAACTTGGTGGGAAAACTTGCATTTAATTTGGCCATTAAGCTAACCAAAAAGCTAGGCTAAAACCAGAGTTATTCCTAAACTGAAATAATGAAGGATTATTGCAAGGATGCAACTTCCCTGGGAAAGGCAATGAGTGGAGCTGTGTCCATTCACAGCAGCGCGTAGTAATGAAGAGAGGATTTTAAAAACAAGCAAACAAAACCTAAACAAACAAAAACCCCCAAGCAAAACACACAAACCTGTCAGGTTAGTAAGTTTTATTTAGTAATTACTCATTACATCTCCCTGGCCTGGGGAAGGGGCTGACTGCTGGACCCCCCTCACGCCTCGTACCGCGCTCCCACCCGGCGCCGTCACCCGAAATCATGAACTTTTCGAAGCGGCAGCGGATTTCTCCGCCGGGAGCCCCGTTCCACCGTGCGCGAAGCCACCTCCGCGGCTGCAGGGCCCGTCTCCGCCGGCAGAGGAGGGTGTTGCACCGGCCAACCCT
>NW_010163384.1:27841-39498 GCF_000695765.1 Mesitornis unicolor | reverse complement strand
CCCTCACAGACACATCCTGCTGAGCTGCAGATAAAGTAGTGGAAGTGACTAGTAAGTATGCGGTTAAATTAGTATCGACATTTTTCTGGTAAATTCAGTTTGTGCTCATACACTGGTGCAGGTGTTTGGAGCGTGGTCGCCAGCCTGTGGCTGGTCGCTCTGTGCTGTGCTCGGAAGTCCTCCAGCCTGTGACTGCTTCAGGGTTACACAGGCTGGCAAGGCCTGAGGAACACCAGAAAAAAGCCACTAGTGTGGGGTCGCATTAGGGTGCTCATTGCAAACTCCCAGCCAGAGCTCAGCAGTGTTTACCTGCTCCGGTTCAGCGCCCTGTACACCTGGCCGAACTGCTTTCAGCCTGGCACATACATAGAGGGTGTACATACTCAGGAACCTGTAGTTCAGCTCCTTGCTGCTGGATTTCGCAGCATTGGAGATCACATCACATAGAAACCGAAGTCACTTCACATAGCTCTTGTTTAGCCAGGCACGATAGCACTAAACCAGCTCTTTTCCTGGAGGGAATGGCCCTCACAGGACAGCCTGTGAGGCACAGCAAACATGCGGGACTTGAGCTGTTTCAGTGGCTTCACTGCAGTGACTGCACTGCACAACCTGTAGTATCTTCATTATGTAGTTTGAGCTACATGGTGCAGTGATGTAGATCCACATCATGTCTGTGTGTTGCAGGGTAATATGCAGTTAAATATCTTGATACTGTGTAGATGCTCAGGAAAATAAAGGCATTTGGGAAGTGTGCCCTCTACTGCATTTTTTCTGCCGGTGAATACAGATGGATGGAGAGCTTGCTTACCTGGTGGAGGATGTGCTGTGTTTTGTACTATGAGGGGAAAACAAACAATTGCAGGCTTGTATCAGGGTAATGCATCTTTGCTGCAGAAATTCCCCTTTGCTCACTGTGTTTTGTTTGCAGTTTATTGTCTAAACCATTCCAAAATGAGCAAAGTGGGAAAAATCCTAAATTATGGAAACTAGACATACTGGCTCCTATGCTGTGGTAGCCAAAACAGAGTAGTAATTGCAGGAGTTTCTGGTTTACCTACTGTTTCCATTTTGGTATGTATACTGTTGAGGTTTCATTCTACTTTGTATGGTTGTGGTTTCTGGCTGTAGGATTTTCTTTCAGTTCTTAACTCTGGTATTTGAGCTTGAGCACCAGGCTGAAACTCCTTTCCAGAGTTAACCTGTGTGAGAGGTTTTGTTGGTCTTCCTTTAAAGAAAATTGTCTTCATCCAAGCCTCCACTGCTGGCATTGCAGAGAGGCTGTCAGCAGCGAACAGATGGCACCTTTAGTCTACACAGTGCTGTGTGTTGCTAGCTTCGTGTTAAAAACAGCTGCACAGCTGCTTCCTTAGGCTTGTACTGTGGTGTACTCAAACATACTGGATCGTCCTGCTGTAAGGGCTTCTTCATATGAATCCCTTTACCTTGGTATCTGAGGTGGTGCAACTGGGCCATGCTCCTGGGCCCCCAGTGCTTGGGTGCTGTTGCTGTGTGACCTGGCTATGTCTCACCTCCTTAGCATGGCAAGATCCATGCATGTACTTTTTAAATTTCTCTGTCCTTCATCCTCTGATTCCCAAAGAAAGCACATTTAAGCACTTGGTCCAGACTGTTGGGTTGATGCTACTGGGTGCAAATTTCAGTGAGAGAACACCTAGCTCATCTTACTTGCCCATAAAAATGTTCATCTTCCGTAACCCTCCCTCTGTTTTCCAGTGCAAAGAAGTCAGCCGCAGGATTCTAAATATCTGATGTACTATCACATTTAAATGAACAAAAAACCCAACCCAACACAGAAAAATGCCCACAGCCCAAAGCATTTTTTATGTGAAATCAACCAAAACAACAGAAGCTTACCTTGTCGTAGGAGTTTTTCATTTCTTACCTCACCTGTCTTGCATTGGGTTACAAATCATCAATGACATTTGTTGTGCACTTAAATTGAAACTTTAGGGATTTGAAGTGTATCCCAAACAAGAAGATTCCTTTTATAATGCAGAACATGCCCCAGAGAAAGCATATGTGCAAAGCAACCAAATAGTACCTTGCGTTTTGGGGGTGTGCTTAGTGTCCCCTGTGACTGGAGGAGGCCAATTCAAGCCTTTGTATAACAATTCTTGCTTTTATCAGTCAGTGGTATTTTGCTAACTCTTGCATTAGTGTCGTTTCTTTGTTCTTTAAGTTGTTCGTATGGCAAATCTTGTCTGGGGTTCCTCGGGGACCCCGAGACAACCCTTCTGTAGCCTGGTTTCTGCTGGATGGGGATCTGGGAGTGTTTCCTTCTCTGTGCTCTCCCTACTCACTGGGAGGGGCAAAATTAACAGAGTAAATACTAATTACATGCAAGTGTGAGCAAATCGGTCAACTTTGTTATGTGCTTGTTTACTTTGAGTCTTTGGAATCGGCAGCACAGGCTGGGTACAACCTGTGTTCACAGAGCTCTTTGTTTAGTTTTGTTTACAAACATACTGCTCTCTACTTTAGAGAAAATACATGTTATCAAGAAAATGAAATGATATTCACAAACACTGGAAATGTTTTATCGTGTGGAGCAGCGTAACAACATACCAATATCCACTCTGCAGTTTAAAAGAAGAAATAAGAGGATTCTCTTTATGACTGGAATTACTTGAACACTGCCCTAAGTCATGTTCCACTGTTTGGTTTATTAAACTGTTTTCACGCTACACAGTAGATCACTTGCTTCAGGTAAGTGGATTTTCTGACTGAAGAGAGCTCATAATTTTTAGCAACATGTCAGAGCTGCTGACTCCTGAAGTCAAACTGACTTGGATGTAGCTAAGAACAGGTGCTAATCCCTTTCTTTCCTACTAATTTGTTTTATATTTACTAAGACATTTGGTTAAAGCAGGGGAGGCATTCATAATATTGTCATCTATATTAAATTTATAGGAACAACAGGTTTCACTTTACAAATGCAATTATCCATACTTGTATCTTCAGTTCCAATTAAGCTTTCCTAAAACTAGCTGATGCTGCTAGCAAAAGGAGTTAATTTATCCAGTTTCACTGAAAGAACACTATTTTTGCTTAAAATAGCAACAGTCTCCATAGAATATAAGCCGTCATTAATAGTTAACCTGAATTCATGTATGTGTGCAGTTACAAAACTACAGGAGAGAATTGTATTGCTCTGGAGGCAGATTCTAAGTTGTTGCTGCGAATGACACTCTCAAGTGTTTTATTTTGAAAATTCTGGTGCACATCCTGTGTTTTCCATGGTACACACTGCAACCCAACAAGCCCCTCACTTCCTTTTTGGCAAGGTTACAGGTGCTAGAGGTGCCTGCATAAGCTGACCGATGACAGAGGCTTCACTGTGCACCACTGGAGTAGAAATGTATTCTCCTTTTCGTTAATTGAAGAAAGTATTGTACGTATTTCTGAGATGAGTTTGCTATTTAAACCGTACTATCTTCTCCTTAAATTATTGCTACAAAGACAAAAAGGAATACGAATGGCTCAAATCTTTTTCCTTGTAATTCTAACTTGCAAGACCCTTTACATCAAACCTTCATCATTTTGTTTCTCTGTGGAAATGACAGATTCTGAGAAGTTTGGGGTTTTTTTTCAAGTAATGTTGCTTTACACCAGAATTCTTTGCTCTTCTTGTTACTCTGAGGAACCTCTAAAGGCTTTTGTAGCCTTTTGCACATCTTTGTGCAAATTTATAATTACAGGTTGAAGACAAGCTTCTGCCAAATGCAGTTTTGAGTAGTTCCTAGTTTGCACGTTTCCTATACAAAACAAGCAGCTGTTTTGGCTTACATTGGTCTGACTGTTGTCTGTGTCCTTACTTACTGTCTGTGTTTTGGTAGAGCCTTAGGTCATGAATGAGAATGGGACTTCATCACAGATGAGGTAACCTTTGAGCATACTGTTGGGAAAAACACCCAGTCTCTTTAGAAAGTCAATAGAAAGAAGGCTTTAGAAAATCATGTTTTCTTTCTAATCCTGAAGAGGTCTGCCTTCTAACGTAGCTGCATCCTGTCTTTTGCAAGACTGTGCATGAGTGTAAATGATCTCATTTTTACTCTGACTCCACAAAAATGCATTTTTCAATAGACTGAGCAACTGAGCTCTGTAACTTTCAGCCGTGAATACCAAAATGAATGACATAATGCTGGCCTGTGAACAGTTTGATCTTCCTTGTAACCATCAGCTATAGGTTTGCCACCAAATTTTGTGGTAGGACTTTTTACCAAGGTTTTGTAAAGCTTTACTGGTAGCTTAATGAGATTGAAAAACTGGTTTGCCTTTCTGTAAGTTAGGCCTAAACATTTAGGGGTTTGCATCTGCTTTTTAAAAGAAGGGGTTTACGTGAGAAATGTAGTCCTTAATGCTGGCTTTCTGGAAAGCGTGTTTGAAAAGAGAGTAAGAGAATGTCTAGGTTCTTTGCAGCCTTGATTTACTTACAGAGCGTTGATCAGAAGAATAATACAGACAATTTTGCAGCTGTTGGGCATCATCCTACTGTTTTGTTTTATTTTTGGTTTAATTTCCTCAGTGTTTTTGTTTGCGTTAGCAATTTTTTGAGGGAACTTTTTCAAGTGCTGTAAGTCTCTAAATGAAAAGCTACTTCTTTCATTAAAGGTGAAAATATTTTCACAAATGTTGTTAATGAATGCTTTCCTTGATTTCATACACTTTTGATACTGCTATTAAAATACTTATCGAGAAGTTTCTATCTTGCTGCCATTTTGCATTCATCTTGATTTACATGGAAGTGATTTATTTTTAATACCTGTGTACTTAACAAATAGAGAAACACTGCAGTTTTGAAAGAGCAATAGCTATTAAATATTCATGCATCCTACTCAGTTAATCAGGCTCAGTAACCCCTGTTGCTTTGCCACAATGGCTTTTCACTGTACTAAAGAAACTTTGATATGGAGAGTGTATCCTGATTATGCTTCAGATTGTACATGCATAGCATGTTGCTCTGCTTGTCTGTTTCGTATCTTTTCCAGTACATTTTAAGAAATGAGGGGAAAGCCTTATGCCATTACAAACATACTAGAGTTCATTAAAATCAGTGCATTTATACAATGCCACTTAAAATTTAATTATGGGATGCTTGCCTCTAAATCATCCCCAGGCAGAGTCCACAGATGATCTGCACATTGCAAGTCCAGTTTCCTTGTTCCTTTCGTGAACTTGCTCTGTCCACTCTCAGGAACTGTTTTCTCTCTCACTATGGAAAACTGTTCCTGCTTGTCTGGAATTGATGTTTCCTCCAGCCTTACAGCTGTAAGGCCCATTCTGCTTGTTAGCTCCAGAGTTGCTGTAATTAGCCTTAACTTAAACTGGGAGAGATTAGGAAGACTGTTTTTTACAAAATATATGATAGTCTCTTCCTATTACAGGTTAGGAATTTCCTTATACCTTTCTCTCGAGCCTCCCAGTGTTATCATGCCCACCATGAATCTTGCTGTATTCTCTCTGTGCCTTCAAGCTAAAAACTTGCCTGAAAATGTCACTTATTTTCAGTGACTCTGAATTTCTCTCTCTACTTTTGAGGTGACTGCCCCCATCTCCTCACTATCAGTGGGAAAAGCTCTGATACTGGTAGCAGATCTTGCATAAATAAGCCTTGTTTATGGCCCTCTGTGTTGTGAGCATGAGCTTTCTCTGGCCTTGGCTGTGTTACAGCAATCAAGAGTGCAGTAAATTTGAAGTACGCAGTTTCTGAGGTGCAGTGGAGTCTTATTTGCACCATTGCTGAGCAGCTACTTTTATATCAGTGACATCTGCTGGGGCTTGGCATTGGTGAGTATGAAGTTCTGAATGCTGAGGTTGACTTTGGTATCCAATGTCAGCTGGTGCTTGAATGAGAGAGGTTTTAACTTTGTCCCCCTGTTTTCACACATTTCTCACCATGTTGCCAGTGGCACAAGAAGTCATGAAACAGTGTTGTTTAAATATAACCTTTAAAGATACCTCTACTGTTCTACACCTTCCATTACTGCACAGCTTATTGTGAATAGTTCAGGTCAACTACATCTTGATGTCATGTGGCTATATGCTATATAAACTAATTGCATTCAAACATCCAGTTCAGCACCATCCTGCTAATATGAAATTGCTAGAAAATTGTGTTCTAAAAAGAAAATCAACTCTATGGTTAGTTTTTGGTTTTTTTTTATACAGGACGAAAAGATGGCTAGTATGGTAACACTCTTTAAGATTTTATTTTTTTAAAGGAAAAATGGGACTTGTATTATTCATTAATAAGCTATCTGAGTTCCTGGCTGTTGCAAATTAGCACAGCTCTATGGCAGCCATGCTGACATAATCAAATTGATACTCTGGCCACACTTCTCTAAATAATTTATTCTCAGTTCATATTAACTCACTTCATTTTTTCCAGCATGTAGAACTATACTACTTCCCACTCCATCAGCTAGAGGTGTGTGTGGGGGGGGGCAGTCTTTGCTTTGTAGCTTCTTTTAAAACAATTAAATGCTTAATAGTGGGGATTTAAATGGATCAGCTTGCTTCCATTACCAATTAATTTGTATCACTTCTTGTGAGCTTTCAGTAGAGTCTGTCAAAGAGATTATCGTTCCATATTCAGGAAGAAAGGCCAGCATTATCTGTATTTTCTTTGACAGTAGTGACTACTGAGTTACCATTTCTGTAACTACTTCTTTCTCAACAGTGAAAGTCTGTATGTGCTCAGATGGCAAATGTATATTACCATAGTGAAAGCTGTGGTAGCCTCCACACCCCCAAAATCTAAATTCCTAATTAATCACAAGGCTTATTCAACTACATAATTAGAAAAGTTTACTTGAGTGCGTTTTCTAAAAATACATTGTACCTGGTAGTTAGGATCTACAGATTTGTCTGCTCATTATCATTATAATGGATTATTATTCAGCTCATGGAGTATCAGTAGGTTACTGTAGTTTCTTACCTGAATCATCTACCAAAGAAATGTTGGTGAAAGTGCCATCCTCCTCATCTACAGGTAACTCCATTTTGCTTTCTGTTTTCAAAGTTGTTGAGACGTGCGTTAAGCGTGGCCGCTGTCGGCCATTTTTCAGTGTGCACGTGACTCGTCTTGTTAAATCTTTAATGGTCCAGTGCACAGGCGTTACCTGATACCGCTGGCACCTACCCGCGTCTTACTCGGTGTGGTCTCTCAGCTGAACCTTGAGCTCTTTTCTGGAAATTGTTCAGCTGGAAGGTTGCTAACTGCTTCGTCAGATACGTGCTGAGCAAACGCTCTTATTGCAGGTACCTTCTGTGAAAGAGCTGTGCATTCACCTTAGTTGGCTTTTTTTGTTATTGTTGTTGGTGGTTTTTTTCTAGGGCTGTGTATGTTTTGTTTTGTTGGAGCACTTTTTCATAAAGAGGGAAAGTAACTTAAAGTGTTCAAAAAATGTTACTTGCCGTGCAAGCGAATGCAATGGACAGATTTGGGAGCAGCAAATTTAAAAAGTAATCTTCAAACACTTAATGTGAGTAGTTTTACTTACATGAACAGTTGCACCAAAACCAATCGGGTGATGTGTACAAGTCAAGTTAGATAAGTGAGCATAGCAGATGGAGGAAGGAAGACAAGTCAAGTTCAAGGAAAACCCCACTTCGGTCTTCTTCGTTTGCTTCTTAAAGAAAATTGGACATAGTTTGGACATACAAACTAGAAGTTCACCTCAAACTACTTACCTCGTTAGTCATAGCTTTCATTGTCCTCCTGGAATAGAATGTTTTCTTACAATTAATTTAAAAGTATGATTCATTCTGGTCTTGATTACAGACAGTGTAGTGAATAGTGGACACTTCATTTTCAGGGGGTTGCAGGTTCAGAATCTAATTTACTTTTAATTTTTTTAATTACATAGTAATGTAATGCTACTATTCAATGTTTTCTTCTGATGCTATAACAGCTGTGTTTTATTTAAGATTTTCTGTTTATGCCAGTGAAGTTACTGGCAGCTGCCTTCAGAGGTTACTGAAACCAAGCACATCTTGCATTTTCAGAATTGTGTTGGGAGTTACTCATTTTTGCTTCACATTGATCAGAACCAGTTCAAAATTTACCTTACTGGTCCCGAGTAGTCTGTCTAAAGAATCACAGAATGGTTTGGTTTGGAAGGGGCCTTAAAGATCATCCAGTCCAAACCCCTGCCATGGGCAGGGACACCTCCCACTAGACCAGGCTGCTCAAAGCCCTGTCCAACCTGGCCTTGAACACTTCCAGGAAAGGGCATCCACAGCTTCCCTGGGCAACCTGTGCCAGTGTCTCACTGGCTTCATAGTGAAGAGACCTTCTGGTTTCATGCCAAATCCTTGAGTATCACAAGGCAAGTCTGAATCGGGGTATTTTTCTTCTTCTTCTTTCCTTGATGCAACGGTGTGCTTCAAAGCCCTCTAGAAAAAAAAAATGATCTTTTGTCTTAATTGTGTCTCTTATTATTTTCAGACATGTTATGTTCAATAGAAGCTTTTCAACAACTCAGTTTGGAAGAGCAGATCCTAAAAATACATGCACTTACATGATGTTAACTCTGAATTCTGTAAAATCGTATGGCTGTGGAACTAAGGATTGTATCTTGTCTGAACTGTGTAGCCCTCATCTAAAATGTTTAATTAACTTTCTCGCCTCTGTCAATATTGTTTTATTATATTGGCCATATGGGCTCCCTCTGGTAGATACAATTTCTGTGTAAATTATTAGCTGACTTTAGACAGACTCTTACAGTAGCCTAGTGAACATGGATGTTGTGCAGTTGTTATTCATGTCTAGGTCAAAGCCATTAGTAAAAGTGATGCAGAGTGAAAGCTATGTTTTAATAAGAGCTGGTAAAAAAGACTCCTCAGGGTGAAGGAGGGTGTGATTTAAGGAGGGGTTTGGCTGCCTCGTGTGAGATGTGCTGATCCCTCCAACTTAGGGAGCCATGCTCCTGCCTTTGTGCCAGGTGCATCCCACATCACGTGGCACCAAAGAGCAGGTTACTCGAGGAGTTACCCTTCTTGCCCTACAAAGTCAGGGCTCCAAGGCCCAAAAATAAGAGTGCTCTGGAAGTGTTTCAGAGTCATTAAAGCTCCTTTTTTAATGAAAGCCTTTGGACAGATTGGTTGCTTTGTTTCCTCAATTGGTGCCTCTGCCTCTGAAGAAGGAGAGAGCGGAAAGTCTAGATACATGTGTTTGGGTGCATATATCAAGTTATGTGCATGTGTACACTAACAAAGACCAGTATGGGACTCTGGAGCTGCACTGGTTTTGCAGAAGGCCTTTGCCTTTCATGGAGACCTGGGAATTATTTATTTAGGTTTGCGGGAGACCTGCACAGGTTGTTCATGGAAATGAAGACCCATTTACCAACAGAGAGCGATGGGGTTTAACTAAGAGGACTCTACAGAGATAATCTTGTTTCTTTCTTTCCCAAAAGATTTTTTGTGTTTAAACATACCTGTGTTCTATATTTTTAAAGGCACTGTAGAATTGTATCTGTAGGCACTGTACCTTGTTTGGTTTTGAGAGTGATGTGGTGAGAAACATTTTATTTGGTGGTAGCCTGATATTTTATTAATTAAATTAGGTCTTTAGGAGATGCCATGTAAGTGTAAAGTAGAAGTACCCATTTCTTGCTGTCATCATGTTTGTTTTATAAGGAAGAACAGAAAAGAGCAGCAACAGACAGAGGAACTCTGACCAGCCTAAAAGCAAGCAGTGTAATGGAATTAGCTGTCAGGGCACAATGAGTTTAGCTATTTTCATGTGTGAATTATTTTCACTGGACTAATAGACATTAATGTTAAAGTTAATTTGATTATAAAATACCAGTTCATCTTTCTGAGGGTTTCATTACTGGGTTGAACAGAGGTTGTGGAAGACCTGGCAGCTGTGTGGCCACCTTTTAAAACAGGTGGCACAAACTGTCCAAGGGGGTTGAGGGTAGGAGAGGTGCGAGGACATCCTCTCCCACAGCCACTCCTGTGAGCCTTTTGCTTGACTTCATAGCGATAGCTCCAGTTGATGTGATCATGTGCTAGCTAAGTTTTGGTGAGTATTGATAGCAAACACATGAAAGCTGTAGATAAATACCCAGCAAAGTCTTCAGGTTTGGTACTGAAATGATTCTGCAAGCTAAGGATTTTGTAGTTGGTCAGGTAACTGTGTGTAAAGTACACAATTACGGGAGGGTTTAGGTCCTCGGATTTAAAACACTCTAGCTAAACCTGACTGGTAGTAGGTTCACATTTTTAGTACTGTAAGTACCATGTAACTGTCTTCTAATTAAAATGATTTAATAGTGACCTGAAAAGGAAACTGGCTCAGAGTTAAGGACAGATACATAGGACGTTTTAGCTAAACCACAACATGAGCTGTGTCTCCTGTTTATACCAACAGCATAGCAGTGCTTACAGCGTGGTTGAGGCAGACTTCAATACAACTCATTTTTTGTAGGGTTCAGCTTTGCACTTATGAACTGAGTGATAACATCAAAACTTCCAACAGCCCTTTTCACCTGCTTGCCTTGTTTCCTGGTGCAGCGCTAATTTGTGATCTCTGGGAGTCCACAGCTGCGGCACCTTTTGGAAGCACTTTTCAGTGGCTCTATTCAAATATTTTACTAAGTTGGAAAGGCAAGCAGAAGGAGTGGGGCCAGAGACAGGAGGTTCGTCACTTGAGAGACATTTTTGCTGCCTGCACCACCCCCCAAAACCTCACTGCCCTCTTGTACCAAGGTGTAATTGTGTCGAGATGCCTGTGGTTGCTCTGATACTCTCTGAGTATCAGTAATAGAAAATAGATTTTTTTAAATCAGAAAAATACTTAAGTAGAAGAAGGTTTCTGCTGAATTCAGAGAATATTGGGACGGAGTCGGAGTACTGTGGGTAGGTCAGGTACCCGTTGCAACACAGGCATAATGGCTAATCTTCCATCAGGTTGCTTTGTACAATCTAAATGATTAATCTGCTTTTGTTATACCATGGTTTGATCAAGAGTCCAATTTGAAGACAAGTTTTGCAAATGTGGGTGTATATTAAGTAAGTAATGGAGTATACTAAGTAAGCCACCTCTGAAAGAGGAGAACTGTGCTTGGCACTCTTAGAAGGTAGGATATATCCTTCTGCTTTTAGTCAGCACATTTAAAAACAAAACAAAAATATTTTGTTTGCTTTGTAGTTTTTTTCAAGTAGGACAATAAGCTCTGAGTAAAGAAGAGCAGAATCCAGTTCTGACTGTGAAACAGAGTAATATACATTTGTATAAATTTGCCAGTACTTTCTAACATACAGTAACTATTTTTTTCAGAAAATATTATAAAAATTCATTCAGTGTATCAGTTTCACACAGTATATAAAACACAGCATTTAGAAATATGTGCCTTGTTAGGAAATGACAGCTGTCAGTGCATTTCTGTTTTAATGAACTTTGACAGAAAGGAACTGCGGCACGTGCTTAGTGCATGCTAATAAAGCAGTAATAGTTGTAATAAATTCACAGCGTGTTCAAAGCTAGTCTGACTGACGCTGTCTGACAGTAACCTGCTTGCAGAACAACAGTTTACTAAGATGGTGACTGGAGTGCACTAAATGTGTCATTTGCAGATTTAACCTGTAAAATGAGGTATATTGATACTTATCAGTAAGTCTTC
>NW_010163384.1:27045-27810 GCF_000695765.1 Mesitornis unicolor | reverse complement strand
TCTTTCCCTCCCATTCCCTCCTCGCTCACCACTTACCAGGTTAAGATACTCAAAAGCTGTGTTGTGGCTGAGAGAGTCTTCCAAATTTTGATATGCACTTCAAGGGCATGTTATGTAAATGAGCGTCATTTGCAAATGCTGCTTCTGATGCTGCATCCAAAATCATCCACTTGGAAACCATCCACAACAACTGCCCACTTGCATTCGTAGCTATTACATTTCATTTTGATAAATGCATACATAGTGTTCTTTTCTGCATGAGTAACTTTTTTTTTTAATTTGGATCTGAACCTCTGCTGTCTGAAAATGAATGACTTGTGCATAACATCTGGTACGTAAGTCTTGAAATAGACTTGCTTTCCTTCACACTTGTCCATTCTGCTCTCAGATTTCCTGTCATGCGTCTGTCTAGACTTGGAGAACGCTTGCCCACTAAATTAAAAAAAAATAAAGTAAAAATCTGCTGTTTCAGACTATTTAAAATACTCCTTAAAGTTTAATTATGATTCCTGTAAAATCAGACAGTGACCAGGCAATGGGTAGGCCCATCTATATGTTACTAGTGTGTCCTCTTCCATTTCCCGCTCCTTTATCTTTCATCTGATACATCTTCTCTTAATTCCTACCTAGGTGACTCGATGTGTGCAGCATGCAGCAGAGGAGGCCTCTGCACTGGACTTTGGGATCACCAGTCTGCTTTTCCCTTTCAGTGAAAGCCCATTCTGCTTCACTTCATTGATCTGCAATTCTAGAGATGGCGCTAAT